>NC_029776.3:107387623-107427401 GCF_000817695.3 Arachis duranensis
TAGTGACCGGTAGAAATATTGGAGATAAAGTGTACATTCCAATAATGAACTTGATCCCTTCAGATTCAGGATTGCCATTTAAGTTCCAACAGAGACAATTTCCATTAACACTATGCTTTGCAATGACCATTAACAAGAGTCAGGGTCAATCATTATCACATGTAGGACTTTATTTGCCAAAATCAGTGTTCACCCATGGACAACTTTATGTTGCTTTGTCAAGAGTTAAGAGTCGCAGTGGCCTCAGGGTTTTAATTCTAGACGAAGACGGTAATCCAAAGTTATCAACAACAAATGTCGTGTTCAAAGAGGTTTTTAATAATATTTAGGTAAGAATAATATTATTTTCACTTTAATAGCATGTTATGATTTATACTTTTGTACAAATATTTACTATAGATATAACTAATTTATTTATAACTCCTTTTTCAGATTTGAAATGAAATGTGTAACAAGGAGCACAACATCCTATGCCAATTGCTTTTCTAATGAAGTTAGTAAGATACTAGATTGTCGATAAATTTTTATTAGCTTTTTGATAAAAAAATTTAGTGTAAAATTAACATGCTATTATTACAATTATATATGTTTTTATTTTTTTCATGTCTCCCTCCTTATGATTCAAGAATATTATAAATTTCAAACTCTTCTATTTATATTTTACTTTGAATAAAGATAAAACAACATATTTAACACGTTTATTATATAAGGACGATAATAGTGTTATACTAACTTTAAAAAATATATAGATATAAAATATTATTTTTAATTTAACTTATCAAATTTAAATATAAGCCCGTGCATCGCACGGGTTTAACACTAGTTATTTATATATTTCAAAACTGATCCCAAGAAGAATATCCTATTTTTTTGGAGTAATATCTCAAATAAATCTTTAAAATTTGTGATATCAGACAATTTTTTCCTCAGGAAAATTAATTAGGAATTTGGCCCCAACCCTCTTTATTATAAGTTAAGTCCGTTTTAAAAGGGAATATTGTTGAAATTAGGATATCGTCTTCAACCTCTTGTTCTTTGTGCAAGGGTGAGTTGCACCTTCGTCGCGCATCTTCGTTGTAGGTAATGGAAAGCGGAGGTAGCATGTCGACTCCAACCCGGCGATGAGGTGGGCAACTTCTAGTGAAGAGATGAGTGTTGGTCGCATGACTTGCTTCGCGAAGGGTCGAGTAAAAAAAAGGAGAATACCCTAAGTGCAAGTGCAGGACGTATGCTATAATCTGCAGGTTTCACACACCGAAAAACTCGAATAGACTGTTCTTTAGATATTCAGTTTAAGGTATTATTAGTATTTTGGATTGTTGAAGCAATGACATCGTTAAAAATGGTAATGATTTTTGTTATTGTAAATGCAGGAAAAACAAGATCATTGCAGTTTTTTCGACTGATTTTATGAGATATTTGGTTATAAGATGGACAGTGTAGTGAAAGGGGGAGAAGAAATTGCTCTAGACTTCAATCATGGATTGGAAGAGAAAGTGAAGCAACGGGAGAAACAGTTGTTGGAGAAGGTTGAAGAGAATCCAATTGTGAAGAGACATGGATGTCTTAGAATTAGCTGTTGTGTTTTGTATGTTTGTGGTTGTTTAGGCATCTTTGGCATTGTATTTTGTTTGAGAAATTACTGTATTGCAATGGTTGATATTAGTTCAAAGGCTATGAAATATATGATTTCATGGTATTAAGTCCTCTTTTTGTGCAAATTTTAGTGTAACAACTAACAAATGGAGATGAACATCATAAAAATAGTTAGTATATATCCAAACCACCGCAGCTTTTAATAATATATATCCAGATACAAACTTAACATAATATTTTGGTAGAGTATCGAAATAAAGTGGCTAAGCTTAGTAGCCATAAAAATCATCAAAGGTCTACATTTTTCAACACACAAAAATATAAAGGCAACAAGAAAACTAGTTCCAAAAGAATGTCTGTTTCCTTCACAATAACAAACATGTTCTAAACAGTAATCCAAAAGCATCAAAATAAAACAGACTAATTTAAGAAAGGTTCATTTCTTCTTAGATAGATTCAGTCCTGGTATTGGAATGAACTTAAACATCCTAGAAATTGTACCAATGCTAGCAATTGCCATAGTGTCGGCCACTACATTTTTCTGTGGTTTAGGCCTAATTATGTGTCACTATCATTCTTTTGTTTATTTATATACAAATTGTACTAAAAATAATTTCTTTTTATTTTTTTGACTTTCAAAATACCTTATCTTAAAAACATACAAAAAAAGTAATGAATAAAATAAAACAGAAATAGTAGTAAAAAGTATATATAAAATTCAATTTCCATCATTCAAGTATTTATTATGATCATGTAACATTTTACATTTATGTAGATTCATGAAATATAGTTTGTGTCTTTATCATATCATGGTATACTATAGAAAACCACAAGGCTATGTAATTTGAAATCTAAAAATGAAAACCATAGAAAGCATAATTTTAGTATAATACATAAAATCTGGAAATCAATTCTTGTGTTGCAGCCTCCCATTCTCTGAACCGGCATAAAGATCAACAATAACATTAATAACAACCCCCATTCTCTGAACCGGCATAAAGATCAACAATAACATTAATAACAACCGATTCTGAAAGAGCAGACTTGAGTCCATCAGGTGTCCCAACAAGTTCAGAACTCCAAAGGGTTCAAATTAGTATCATCCACGATTGCATTCTCAGCAAAGATGTCATTTAAGAATCCATGTCCTGAGTTATCATCATAAGTAAACCCCTCTTGACCACTGCTAACAAGCTTGTTGGCACTCCTAATTGGCCTATCCCAAGAATTTGCTGAGGTGTTCAAAGTGCTTCCTGAAGATGGATCCTCCCGAAAGCTAGAATTGAAAAACCTTGGTCTATCAGTAAAGTTATTGCCATTAATGTGCTGCTGAGATAATTCTTCCTGCTCATTGAATATATATCTACTTCCTTTAGAAGAATGAAACATCAAGCCTTCAATCTCATCATGTATGGATAAGCCTGCTAAAGAAAGGTCATTAAGACCTTGGGACTCTTCTCCCACGACCTTGAAATCAGGGGTTATATCATCAAGGAGCTGACATCGTCGTTTGGGATACTTTCTTGGACAAGTTCATTATCAACTAGGATGTCAACAAAATAACTACATAGATTCTAACTAAAGTTGCAGTAATGTCCAATCAGCACTCACCCAAACCCTCAAAATGGATCAATTTGATCATGCTCATTGATCAGACAAGCTGCCAAAAGAAAGAAGAGGGAAAAATAAAAAGGTTCACACAAATTTGACACATCATATTGATAAATGAATTAAAAGATGAACATGTCAAAACCACAACTCATTATACAACTCATTATCCTAAACATCCATGACGTACACTACAATATGGGCAAAGCAGTTGAGCTTAAGTTACAATAGAGATATAGCTAATTTTAGCATCACTGCAAACAAAATACATGTAAAGCTAGTTCGAGTTTAGAAGATGTCATTTGTATACCAAAAAACAAAAGATGAAGAACAGAGATAAATTGTTTCAGAAATAGGAAGACATAGAACGCACTGTTAAAAACTTCAATTGTTCGCACGATGATGACGACTCGCCAAGAAACTCTGATCTTAGCTTCATCAATAAGCGACCAAGATAGTTTAAGCCTTTTCCATCTCGACCTCCACCCCAAAAGAAATCATGAGGCGAAGCCTCGACAAGAACAGAACCGGTGGTTAGAAGAAGCATGGTATTCATCACAGCAACAACCATCAACAATAAAGTAAATTCATAATCAGCAAAACCAATTCATATGTCAATTCATCAATTCACAAAACCCTTGTGTACCTGTTTCATTAACTTTGAAAAAACAAAAGAAAAAATTAATCTGTTACCTGTTTTGGCAGATCGACTTCAGGCAACAAGGCGAGGTGCGGCGAGGTGTGGCGACGCGAGTAGCGGCGTAGCGATCCACGGCGAGGGAACACGACGGAAGCGACACACCACCAGTGGGAAGCAGAGTAGAGTAGACGCATGACCAGCGCAGAGCAGTGCAGCGCAGACCAAGGACGACGGACGATGACGACAATGGACGCTCACGCCGCTAATGACGACGACGACGTCGCCGCCGCTAATGACGATGACGACGTCGCCGCCGCCGCAGATGGAGGACGACACCAACGAATGGATCGGAGGAGAAACGCAGTGACTTCAGAGAACAAGCGCTGACTAGGTTCTTTGTTTTTGGATAAAATGGGAAGGGTGATTTTGGTATTTTAAAAAAATAAAAGTGGGTTTAATTAGCCATCATAACTTAATTAGGATAATATTCGATTTTTGAATAGAATATTATATTATTTTACGGTAAGGATTAAATTAAAAAAAATTAATATCTAAAGACTCAATTGAAAAAAAAAAAAATATAAAGACTTAATTGAAAATTTAGTAAAATTATAAAAACCTGCAGAATAATTAAACCTAATTTGTGTCTCATACGGAAAGAGAAAATATATTGAGTGAGTGACTTTGGGCCAAATTAATTGTGAGTTTATACTTTCAATGAGATTATACCTATTACGAGGTACGGCTTGTATACCAAGTCTTCTATGGCGCACCATAAACCTCATCACCACCAACAAAGCACCACTCATTTGAGACAATTTAAAAACTAAGTATTTAATTCAATCACTTAATAATGCAACATGTATAGAAAAAAGAGATCCATCCCAATACATAGTTTTGGAGAATTGACTTTAATGATCGGATCAAATTGTCGAATCTAAAAACCCATGAACCATAAGTATTGGCAATATACAAACAGGTGAGTCTAAGCTTTAACTCTCAAGTCAAAACACTGAAAATAAATATATGGCTTCATTAACTTGAGAGTTTGGGATAAATAAGGGCATGATCCGCCATCAAATATCAAAGAATAGCACAACGATTCTCTTCACGCTTACGTAGTTCTTCATGTGCCTTCTCAAGATGTTCTCGGAGATTTCGAATTTCCTCATCCGATCTCTTTTGAGCTAACGTAGCTTTTTCCTCCATTTTAAGTCTTGCAGCTTGCTCCTCTGCCAGTTGTTGCTCGAGCCTAGCAGTAGCTTTCTTCAGCTTTATTTCCACCTACAAAAGCATTATCATTTAATGATAAAGCATTAAACAATGTACCTAGATGACTTCCCCATTCCAAATAATTGTCCATTTTGACACAGTGATTTATTGAAAAACTAATGTAGCTAGACATAGTTTGCATTCAGATACATATACATATACTTCTCTGGAACCAAAGGAAAGGAAGTAACACAAAAAGAAGCAATGATTAATGATGCATAGAGACAAAATAATCAAAAGGATATGGAAGAGACATTAAATCATTTTCAATGTAATTATGTTAAAGTATCATAAAAATCCGATTTTCTTATTTCCATCACTTCAAAGAAAGTATCATCAAGCTTGATATTCAGGAAAATTAGATAAAAATCAAGCGACTGACAAATATCAGAAGTCATAAATCCGAACATATTAACATAAATGTACCGTCTCAGTAATTCGTTTTAGCTGCTCATCATATGTTTGCTGCATTTGTTCCTTAAACTGCAGCCTCTGCAATTCTGAATATCCTTCCGAGGAATCAACTTCCTTTTGTTTTTTACGCATCTTACTTTCTCCCTCCTTTAATCAAGTAATGAAGTCATTGTCATCATATACATGATTCGATTAAATTTAAAATTAAAAACAAAAGAAAAACATAATTGCCCTGATTTGCAAAGCTTTCACCTTCAGTTCTACAAATAACTCATCTATGTAAGGTCGTCCACAATTCTGTGATATAGCCTTGTTCACAAGAGAAAGAAGATGTTGAACTTGTGCAAATTGCTTTCTTTCATCTTTAGTCTTATTGTCAAAAAGCACATAGCGATTCTCACAGAGAGCAAGAACTTCCTACAAAATTTGAATTGAAACTCAACGTGATACTTAAATTTTTCCTAGTCATATATTCCAAGATGCTCAAGAAATGAAGAAATACAACAATGCTATCTCTACTGCTATTGAAGGCACCACAATGATAGGCAAGGGAGTTCAGGAGGATATCTAGCATAATTACTTAACTTTTAATGCATAAACCATGAACCAACACAACGATTTCAAAAACTGATTTAAAATCACCACGTCTCTGAAAAAGCATCGAAGGTCACTAAATTCCCAGTTACAACAAAATGATTAACAACCCAATTAAAGTTACCTATGTGATGCACAAAAAGGAACACTAAATCAAGAAATTAGGGAAAAGGTGTAGGAGCTTATATAAAATTAAGCATGGCTCTCGACAGAACTAGAAATCAAAATAGAATAAATTGATAATATTAATATTAACAAACCTTTAGGGGCTCCGGACACTCGCGACCCAAATAATCATCAAGGGTCTCATCATTATCTTCAAGTTCATCACCACCGGTGAAGACCACAATCATGTAGTTCACAATTTTGTTTCCAAACAAAGTCTTCAAGCTATGTAACGCTGCTTGTTCTTCTTGAGAAAAACGTGTTCTAACCGATAACACTACAAGGACAGCATGAATCCCATCCTTGGCCATGTCAATACATTTGGCTATTTCCTTCCCAACAAACTCAGATTCAACCGAAAAATCAAATAGTCCTACAAAAGATTACAAAGTTAGGTTGGGAGATGACAAGCATGCTTTCTTTTTACAAATTTTATGAAAAACAAAACCAGAAACACTGAAAATAAAATAAAACAAATACATTTTCTATGACTATGACATTCCTCCACGCAACGCAAACAAAGAAGTTATGAAATGGCATGTTATCCATTTGTTTACCAGGGGTGTCAATAACATTAACAATTTGGCCATCCTTTAAGACAGTTTTCTGCAATTCACAAGTGCTGGTCACACCAGATGAGCTTGCCCTTGACTTGAAAACCTTCCTCCCAAGAATGCTATTACCTGTGGCGCTCTTGCCATTGCCAGTACGTCCAACTAGGATCATTGTTCGAATCTCATTAGAGGAGGAACTAAATTCCCAGTCATCATCAATGGAGCTTCCACCCATCCTATAACATGGATCAGTCACACCGTAATGCAATCATCTTAGTATCTTAGGCAAACTATATTAATTAATATGATAAAAAAAAAGGCACAGAAAATCAAAACCGGAGCTACTAAAAATACATATATGGATTATAAGTTATAGCCTTCGAATTTAGTATGCACGATCAAGGAGGACAAAAACAAGGTTTCAACAATTCGATTTCAAAGGGGAAATAGAGAAACCCAAAAGGGTCTTCTTATATTTATAATATAAAAGAAAGGGTAGACGATAGAACTTTATCAAACCGTGCCTGTGTCTCAGACTTTCAGTCCAACAGCCAAGCAAGAATTTACTATACTAGTGGGATGTGGCAGAGAAGAGAGAAAACGCGAAACTCAAAACGCAAAACTAGAGGGTATAATCTGGTTTCATTAGGGTGAGGACCAGAGAAGAAAAATAGTTAAAGCACACACGAATTTTATAGGATTTTTTTAATAATAAAATAAAAAATTTTATTATTTTTTTAAATATAATTTTTGAATTTTAATTTTTTAAATACGATTTTTTCTTTTATATTTGAACAAGTTTGTTGGACCTGACAAATTCTATAAAAATTAACAAGTTCGCTTTACCTCCGGGCTCCGGCCTTACCCGGCGAACTCCACTCAAGTTTTTTAAAACATGCACTTTTAATTCATATCATTGTTTAAAAAATAGTATATAGATCTACAAATAGTATATAAGAGTACACAAAAATACACAGACAACAAACATAACTTCTTCAAATATTTTTTTAATTATAAATTAAAAAAATAAGCTATATTTAATAATGACAACCATTGTTATCGTCTTTAAAAATACATAGCTACACCAGAATAAGCCATATTTAACTTATAAATTAAAAAATAACTATTTCTCTTTGTAGATCAATATACTATTTTCTAGACGATGATATAGATTGAGAGTGCATGTTTTAAAAAACTTGAGTGGAATTAGGGTGAACTTGGCAATTTTTATAGAGTTCATTAAGTCCGTCCAACTTGCTTAAATGCAACAAAAAAATCATATTTAGGGAATTAAAGTCTAAAAATCATGTTTGGGAAAATAATAATTTTTTAAAAAAAATCTAATTTTTATATAGTGGATAAATGTATCTCTAATTTTTTAATGAGTCATTTGTATACATTAATATAAAAGTTTGTTGTCATTTCTACTCTTTTAATTAAGTTCGTCCTTTAAAAATTTTAAATTTGTCATATTAGTCCTTCCGTCACTTTCATTGTTGATAATATCAGAATTTGATAACATCACAACCCATATATTGTAAACATGATAACTTTATGAAATTGGATCAAATTAACTTTAAATTGAGGAATTTCAATACCCCAAGTTCTCTCAATTTGAGATTGATTTGATATAATTTTATAAATTTATCATGTTAGCAATTTATTAAAGCGGTCAGATATATATTGTGGTCAGTATAATATCACGTTACGTGCCATATTAACAAATTTTAATGGAAAGTAATGTAAGAACTAATATAATTAATTTAAAATTATTGAGGACGAATTTGAATAAAAATAATATTTTAAAGATGAATTTGACCCTTTTCTCTTAATATATACTATCTAATTAATTTTCAAACATTAAACCACTTAAATCATTCATTTATATGTTAAAATAAACATTCTAATTAATATTGATCTATTGAACAATGCAAGTGATGGTAAATATGTTCAACAATTATATAAAATTATACTTAGAAAAAACATATAATTAAATGAGTGATAAAAATCTTATAGTTACTATTTAATTAAAAAAAAAGTTTTTTTTATCTTAATTTATAAAAGTATAAAAATGAAGATTTTTTTATCAATAGTAAATGTAGACTTATTTGTTGTAATTTTTTTTAGTAGAGTACGTAAGAAGTATATAGTATATAAAGTGTAATAACTCAACGTCTTTTAAGGAATTTTTCATTCTCTTCGACAATAAAAAGAACTTATTTTTATCTCTCTTTTCATCCTTTTTGGTTCATCAAACCATCAACATGAACAGGTTAGGGCATGAGATTTTTTTCATAGTGCGGTGTGGAAAGCAACCAAACTGTTAATCAAATTGAAAAATTGTGAATTGAGGTCCAATTGTTGCCAATTTTGCTATTTTCTTTCTTTCTCTAATTTTTCTTTCGACATTTTCTTTCCCCTTTTCTTACATCTTCCTTCATACTCATTCAATAGAGTTTGATGAAGGGTTATTTCGCAAGATTCTTTCTTGGTGAACATAGCTGTTCCGATCAACGAGTTGGAAGGAAGAAGATCTGAATCTTTATTACTGTGATTTTTCATTGATTTCTCAAAATGGCGGACATGGTAAACAGACTTCGAGTGGTGGTTTTGACAACAGAGCAATGCCAATCTCCTCCCCCAATTCACGAATCTTTTAATCTCAAAATTTGAAGAACACCACAAGTCAATATCAATCAGACCTCTATTTTCTCCATCCTAGAGAAAATTTAGCTAGTAGAGGTCGTAGATACATTGACATGCTCTCATTGTAATAAGCAAGGTCACACAGAAGATGTGTGCTATAAGAAGCAGGGTACTCCTCTCATTTCTATCAACGATAGCAACATAACACCACCATCAATCACTGAGAGGCGTGATGATATACTCAGTGATAAACAATCCCAACTCAATTGTCTTCAAGAAAATATTAGAATATCAAGATCTGGGTTCAGCAAAGATTTGCCTTGTTAGAGTTTATCAAAGATAAAAGTGTACAGCAACAACCTCATAATGCAAATCAAATTTTGACTAATTTCATTCAGACCTCCACTCCAGGTAAAACTATTGCATTACATTTTAATGTGAGAATTATGAGTATTATCACTCCAAAATCTGAACTATGGGTCATTGACTCTGGTGCAACAGATCATGTGACTTTTGACTTAAAAGTTTTTGCAAGCTTTCAAAATATTGCTCCAATCAATATGATATTGTCAAATGAGACCAAAACTGTTAGCACCGTCATTGGCATAATCACATTCTCTAAAAAATTTTTTCTCAAAAATATTTTATACATTCCTTCTTTTGATTTTAAAATGATCTCTGTGTCAAAATTAACTTCAAACTTACATTGTCAACTGTTAATCAATCATAAATGTTGTGAGATACAAGATCGATCCACCTCAAAGATGATTGGCATTGCTGAGTGTATAGAATGGTTATATACAATGAGTAGAGAACCGTAATTCTCTCACTTTTTCTCTCCTCTACCAAAACAAGCTTCATTAGCGGCAACTATGACTACTACTCATCCCACAACACCTTCACACACTGAGCACAACAACATTTGGCATCTTAGATTAGGACACATATCCATGCATAAATTGATTTTACTGAAAAAGTATTATCCTTTTATAGAATATATTGCTTCAAAACTTTTTTGTGACTCGTGTCATTTTGCAAAACAAAAGAAATTATCTTTTGATCTTAGTACAACCGAAATAAAAGATTGTTTTGACTTAGTTCATATGGATATCTGGGTCTTATTTCTGTCCCTTCCAATGAAGTATATAGGTATTTTTTTATTGTGGTGG
This sequence comes from Arachis duranensis, assembly GCF_000817695.3. Taxonomy (NCBI): domain Eukaryota; kingdom Viridiplantae; phylum Streptophyta; class Magnoliopsida; order Fabales; family Fabaceae; genus Arachis; species Arachis duranensis. Next base: position 107,398,282 of record NC_029776.3, read on the forward strand.
ATGGCAAGAGCATATTCACTTAGATTTTTTTTATAAAAACCAAATCTGAGGCATCACAATTGGTTATTAATTTTGTGAATTTTGTCAAAGTACAATTTGAAAAACAAGTTATGTAAGGACCGCGATTAATTAACCATTTAATTAAATAATTAAATTTTCCAAAATAAGATCCAAAAATTTAGAATATGAATTAGACAATTTAAATATGATTTTTAGACTCAGTAGACTTTTCTGAGTTAGAAAGTGTAATTTTCTACAAAAAACTGCATAAAAATGCGAACCGATAAATTAACTGGCAGTACCGACTTAAGTCTGTCCGGTACTGTGTGAGAATAATTAAAAACAGTATTTAGAATCGAAAGCTGGACACTAATTTTAAAAGTTTGGCCCGAAATTTGACCAAACGGGCCAAAAATACTAACGGATTAGACCGGACTCAAGTTGGGTCCAAGCCCAACACATTTAACACTCCAAACTTGACCCATTCAGCACACAACCTACACAAGCACACTAAACACATGCAGCTGAGTTGGGAAGGAGAGAAATTCCCATTTTCACTATTCACATACAACTTCCCAAGCTCATAACTTGAGCTATGAGGTCCAATTGGCGCATCGTTTGTGGCCATGCAATCATCACGAATAGCTCTACAAAACTCATCTAAAAAACTGGTAAGAAAATCACGAATCTCCTCTCAACATTTTCTTTCATAAATTTAAAATTGTTGGATTTTGTATTAAGTGAAATTTTGTGATTTTGGGTGTTTAGGTACACTCTAGCCTTTGGTTCCTATTAGGTACACTCTACCCTTTATGTGTATATAGCTTGAAGTTGTGATTGTTGGCATTTATTTGGAGCTTTGGATTGATTGTTGGTGATTGGAGGCTTGAGTTGGACTCAATTTGGTGATTTAGTGCATATTAGGAATCGAGTAAGGTATGGTTTCGGTTTTCTCTATGTAGTAATATTTCTGGACTCTTAGGCTAGTGATTCATAGGATAGGTTTGGATTGAATTGATTGTTGAAATTGTTGGATGATGATGTATGATGAAATGATGATTTTAGTTATTTTGATGAATTGTGGTGTTGATGTTGATAAATGATGTAGAGGATGGAAATTGAGGTTGAATGAGGTTGATTATTATGATTGGTAGTGATAGAATGATGATGGATGAGTTTGTTAGTTGAGAAATGGTTTTAGGGTGATAAAATTAATAATTAGGGTTGAGGATTATATAATATGAGTGGTAAATTATGACACAAGTAGTAGAATTTGATGTAAATTGGGGCTGGTGTGGTTTTGAATTTGTTTTGGTTGTGAATTTTGGAAAGTTGAGAACCTTATTGTTTTTGGTAAAAAATAGTTTTTGGTGAACTTTGACGGATCATAACTTGAGCCTCAATACTTGATTTTGAATCAACTTTGTTTTAAATTAAAGGTTGCTTTGAGAGCTTTAAATTAGTGCCAAAAACTGAATTCTGCAATATTTGAAATTTTTTCAAGTTTGGTATTGGCTGCGTACGCGACAAGGGACACGCGACGCGACCAACCTATTCGGGTTGGGTAACTCGCATACGCGAACACTGTCTGCGTAGGCGAGCAAACAGATTTTGAAACCTTTGCGAACGCGACGTAGTGCATGCGACGTGGCCAAACCATTCGGGTTGGGCATCTCGTGTACGCGAGGCACTGTATACATACACGAGCTATCAAAAAATGCAACCTTTGCGTACGTGAACTTTAACACGCGACACGAGCAACCCTTTTGGGTTGGACATCTCGCGTACGTGAACAGGGGGTTGCGTACGCGACCACCATTTTTTCAACAGCATGCGTATGCGAGGCAGGGGCTTGCGTACGCGAGACCCCTGTTTTGCGGTTAAATGTTTTCCTTTGTTTTTAAGGGTTCTCTAAACTTTCTAAACTTTTCCAAGATGTAGTTTAAGGGTAATGTTTTGTAGTTAGGCTTAAGGACTTATAAAAGAAAATTAGTGACTTAATTAGATGAGTTTTATATGAATTTAGAAAATGGAGACTTCGGTTTATGGAGTATTGAGGACAGATTTGATTGAGTGAGAAGGCAGAGTATCGTATTGATGATTACTAACAATGAATCATGAAAGTGGTGAACTACTGAGTGTTGAATGAAATGATTTTGAAAACCACTGATGTAATATTTTTAAACTGAGATTGTTGAGACGCTATGCGCCTGCAAGGATGGTGGTTAATCCCGCTTGTCGAGGTCATCGCAGCGGCGTAAGGGCGGTGGTTAGTCCCGTTTACGTTGAGATGTGAAGTCCGTGGCAAGAGTATCCTGCTCGCATCCTTTCGAATCACTAGAGTGTGCAGGCACTATATCCTGGACTGTGTTCTGGGCACGATATCTCGGAGGTTCCTATTATGAGACCGAAGGGCGACATCTCCATGGAAATATGTCAGGGCCGTTGAACCGACAATGTGATATCACAGCCAAATAGGATAGGCATTCATCATGTGCATCTTCTATTTGTTTGTTTACTTTGCCGACTTGAATTGCTTGCCTAATTGAATAACATGATTAATTGCTTCTTAACTTTCTTGATATACATGCTATACTTGTTTTTTACTTGCATTGCTATTACTTGTGTTTTCTGCTGGGATTGAGGAGGTTCGGAAGGAGGTGGTGATGGGATTGCATGGCGGTTAGGCTGGCGAAGGCTGTGGGACAACGGAGAATTGCTAGATTAGAAATCCACTAAGTTAGATTACCCTGTTTCATTGTGATCTTAAAGTTATGTTTTAAATTTACTTATGGTTTAAGCTTGAATCTCATGATGGATATGAAGCTCTAGGATTGCCTCTGGCATCCAGGAGTCTTATATTTTACATCACTGGGCACTGTTACCATACTGAGAACCTCTGGTTCTCATTCCATATTGTGTTATTATTTTCAGATGCAGGTCGCAACCCACCTCGGTGAGTTGCTTGATGGTGACAGGGCGGAGGATCCTTGCTATGTTTTGAAGTTTTTTTTATTTGTTTTGATTAGATTTGTCACTTTTGTATTTGTCTTTGCCTTAGAGGTTTACTTTGAGAGAAATATTGTATAAGCTGTTTTACTTTTAAAACTCTTTTTGTCTATATATAACTAGCCGGCTTAAACTCTGCGGGTGGCGGCTAGATCCTTATGACTATTATACTTTGATATATCTATATATATGTCTTGATATCTGTACGTATGTCTTGTGCCTCGATTAGTGTAGCTTCGTGTGAACGTCTCGCGCTTTTGGAACTCTATTTTTGAGCTTATTCCTTCATCGGACTTCTAGAATTATTTTTCCTTTCTATATATATTTATGTATAAGCTTTAAGATTGTCATAACCTTTGATTAACCTTTGCTTTAAGGCATGAGGTAAGGCTTAGGGTAATTAAGGTATTACAAGTTAAGTGTATAAGGATTGGCAATGGGCCAAAATTCACTCTAAAATCCTTTTTTGCATCAACTAACATTTTACACGAAACCTCTTGTGTAGAAACACTAGAGCAAAATGGGATTGTAGAGCGAAAACACCAGTATATTTTACGTGTTGCTAGAGCACTGTTATTTCAATCCGAAATTTCACATTATTTTTGGCAATACGTAGTTGGTCACGCTATTAACCTAATTAATAGCCTACCCAGCACTAAACTGGATAATGCTAGTCCTTATAAGCTTTTGTTTGGTAATTTAGCTAACCTTTCATATTTAAGAGTATTTGGTTCTCTTGCATATGCCTCCACATTAACAAATTCAAGAACAAAATTAGACCCAAGAGCCAGAAAAATAGTTTTTTCTCGGTTTTAAATTAGGAACAAAGGGTTTTCGACTTATTAATTTAAAATCAAAAGAAATGTTCATATCTAGAAATGTAACTTTCTATGAAACACATTTTACATTTTCACATTCCACTAGCACTAACATTCATGCGGAACTCACTCGTACTCCACAATGCATTGATCTTTTTTAATATGATACACCATCCACACATCATTTGCAATCACCCACACCTACTACACTCACAGATTCAAATGAACATTTCTCAAATTCAATGCACTCACTAATTTTCTCACACACCATTGCACCCATTACCACACCACACACTAAAAATGCACCTGCATCACAAAACTACGACAATACACATGATTGCATCACTAGAAAATCTGAAAGAGTCAAGAAACTGCCTACTTATTTGAAAGACTACTATTATATGATAACCCACGCAGCTCACTTTAGCAACTTTGCCAACTCTAACTCTTTATATCATATCTCATAACACTTATCATATGATAAACTAACATCAAAATATAAGTCTCTTTCTCTATCCATCACATTAGATCCGGAACCTAACACTTATGAAGAAGTGGCTGCATATGAATGTTGGAGAAATGTAATACAAGCTGAATTGACAGCTCTTGATTAGAACAGAACTTGATGTCTCACTGAACTCCCAAAAGGCAAGAAGGTTGTAGGTTGCAAATGGATTTTTCGGGTAAAATTCAATCCTGATGGTACCATAGAAAGGCACAAAGCGAGGCTAGCTGCAAAAGGATTCACTCAAGTGCAAAGAGTGGATTATGGTGATACTTTTAGTCCAGTTGTGAAAATAACTACCCTACGAGTAATGTTAGCAATAGCAGCGGCAAAGAAATGGCATTTGAAATAGCTAGACATCAATACTGCTTTCCTTCATGGAGATTTGGACAAGAAAGTTTATATGAAGATACCACCCGGTTTGTTTGTGTCACCACTAGGTTTGGTTTGTAAATTGCAAAAGTCTCTATATGGGTTTAAGCAAACAAGCAGGTAATGGAACATTAAGCTCACTCAGACTCTTGTTGATGCTGGTTATAAGCAGTTTTTTTTATGATCATTCCCTCTTTATCAAGAAACAATCCGAAAGCTTTACTGCCATTCTAGTATATATTGATAACTTGATTTTAACTGGGAATGACATTGGTGAAATTAATTCCATCAAGCAAATTTTGGATGACAAATTCAAAATAAAAGATCTTGGTGATCTCAAGTACTTCTTAGGAATGGAAGTAGCACGCTCTAACACTGAAATTCACATTTATCCGCGTAAGTACGTCATGGACCTTCTCAAGAATTTTGGTTATCTAGATTGCAAGCGTCTCTTCACTCCTTTTGATTATGATCAGAAACTCTCGAAGGAATCCGATACCATTTTAACAGAAAACACTACTTACAGACAGCTCATCGGCTAACTCCTTTACCTCACAAATATTAGATTTGATATCTCTTATGCTGAGACGTTTGAGCCAGTTTTTGGACTGTGCAACCACTTTTCACCTACAGGTGCTTTTCGCGTACTCCGATATTTAAAGGGCAGACCCGCAACTGGTCTATTATTCTCCTTTACTTCTAATATGCATCTCACCTGGGCTACCTGTGCCGATACTCGTCGTTCCATTTCTGGTTATTGCTTCATATTTGAGAACTCTCTCGTGAGCTGGAAGCTAATATAGGTCTCTTTATCTTTTTTAATGGATTTCATCGGTTTGTTGCTTCAAAAGTCTATCAATATATTCTGTGACAATAATTCATCTTACCAAACACAATGAAGTGGACTGCCACAAATTTGTCTGACAGTTCGTTCCAAAAACCAACTCGCTGATTTTTTTATCAAAACTCTGCCACCGGGTCCTTTTCTTACTAATGTTTCCAAGTTATGATTGTTAGATTTATTCAATTCTAGCTTGCAAGAGGATGTTGTTTAGATTATTTTTTCATCAATAGTAGATGTAGGCTTATTTGTTGTAATTTTTTTTAGTGGAAATATATAAAGAATACATAGTATATAAAGTGTAATAATTCAACAGATATTTTTTAAGGGAATTTTTCATTCTCTTCAACAATGATAAGAACTTATTTTTTTCTCTTATTCCTTCTGATCCATCAAACCATCAACATCACAGGTTGAACCGCTTAGAACGGGAAATTTTCTTCAGAAATGTTCTAATTTAGTACCAAATAAATATGTATTGTAAATTTTTATTTACTTATATTTGTATTATTTTTTGGGATTTGTTACTCACAACCTCGGTTCACCTTTGGAATTATGCAGCACTTAAACTTTTTTTTATAGAAATAGAACCTAGGTCCAAGAAATTATGCAGCTGCAATATTTTGGAGCAATGCCGCCTTTCTGCAATCATCATCAATTATCAGTCCAAAGTCTATACGAGGAATATCTACAAAAATTCTTGTGGCTTTGTCATGTCATTGTTTGCAGTCAATCTGTACATATGTTGGATTTCCAAATTTCAATACCTGTGAGCATAGGAAGTTATATGTCTAGCAACACTCTTAGGATGTTGATCAAGTTTGTCTTTACTCTCTACTGTTAGTATTACAACTCTTGAATCAGATTCAAGATTTAAACCCCAAATTCTAAGTCATTTTAAAGCTGTGAAGCATGTCTCAGAATTCAGCCGTAATTGTCGTGCAAATCTCTAAGTTAGCTTTGTAACCCGCTACCCATCTCCCTAGATGATCCTGAATGAGCCCTCCACAACTAGCTTTTTCAGGACTACCAATGTTGCTCCATCAGTATGCAACTTTATCCAATCCATCAAAGGAGGATGCCACACTATAAGTTCCTTTGTTCTTCTGATCGATGGAAGGAGCTTGTGAGTATTTTCGAAAACATTATCCATAGACCGAATGTACTCCAAGATGATATGAACGGAATCAGTTGATCTTCTAAAAGAGGGATATTTTCTTATTTCTCCATCCCCAAATCCACCACCAAGACACCATGAAGAAAGAATGTCATTGTACTTTTTTGGATTAGCCATGATCCGATGTGAGATTCCACTGAATCCATGCATCAAAGAGAGCTGTAAAGAATAGGTTGAGGTGTATTAGGAGAATGTTTCTCCCTTAGAATCTTGAAGCTTTCGAGTAGTCCCTTAGAACATGGTTATGGGATTCTTTAGTGTCATTGCAGAAGTGACATTTTTGGGTTTGTTCCAAAAATATTTTCCTTCTCTGTGAATTCATAAGCCTTTTGTGGATAGTGAGCCACACGAAGCATTTAACACGTTAGGGCCCATGCCAACCCTAAATAATATCCCAAAGATGTGTAAGAACTATTTACTGAAATCTCCATCTGCCGTGATGTTCCATTATACTATATCCTTCCCCAAATCAAAGCATGGTGGATGGGAGTGTTTAAATTTAAATCCATTCAAATTAAATCGTTTATTCAATTTAATTTAAATTGAAAGCAGATTAAAATGGTATTAATTTAGATTTGATTGAATTTTATTTTTTATAAATTATTAGATTGGATTGAATTTCACAGCTAGTTTTCATAACTGATTTAATTTAATTCAAACTGCACAATGTGTTATAATATTATTATTTTATTATTATATTTACAATTATAGTTATAACATATTCAATTTGTTATACATTTTTATATTATCCATGTATTATTATTATTTAATAAATATTTATGTTCAAAATGTGATTTATTTATTTATTTTAACTAATTTATAATTTTATTTCTATTATTATATTATGATTGATTTTTTAAGATATTACTGAGACTTGTTATATTATTGTTAATTATTTAAAATTTGTTATTAATATTTGTTATAAACATTTAATTTTTTTAATTTATAAAATCGTAAATTCAATCTAATCCAAATTACATTATAAATAGAATTAGTGTTCGAATCGAATGAATTTTTAACTTAAAATCGCGAACACCCCTAATTGGTGGAGGAATTGTCCTGATCTTTTTTTAATGTCCTCATTTAAGTGTTCAGCCAACGAAAATTTTTTTCAATCACCGTCAGCATTAATAAGTAACAACTTTCTTTATTAGCATTCTATCATCTAATTCCCTAAAAGAATATACTTTTTTCCTTTTCTCTAAATTGTTTATAAGATTTAAAATTAGAACTTCAAAATTTGTTAATTAAAATATAAAATATTTATATTATTGATATGACTGTTATATATCGGTTACGAGTTATAGTTCGGCAGACTTCTTGATAATCGACGCATTAGCTCTACCGAGTTTATAGCAATAAATGATCTTTGGTCGGTTACATCAAAGACAATCAATTGAGGAATATGGCCGTTATCATCTCCCAGTTATAAAAGAAAATGATTGAAATCGGTAAAGGTATGAAATCATCGTTCTAAGTTAAAAACTCTCCTTTGATAGTTCTCTTTGACTGACTTGAGCGTCGGAGTGCTTTTTGCAGGTGCTCCCCCTCTTGTTTCACTTGGTGGTCGAGACGTATTGCAATTCACTGATAAGGTCGGCCAACCTCTTCATCAGGACGAATTATAACTCGGTCGCAACCAGGTAGGAACATTTGGCGCCCACCGTGGGGCCCGAAAGTTTTGAAAATTTTCTATTTACAGGTCCCAAATACTCCAGCATCTGTTAATGGCTGATGTACCTCTTCCCACTCTGTCCGAGCTCCTTCGGATGGTAACCGAGCTTCAACAGGCAAATCAGCGCATGGTTGAAGCCAATCAACGTATGGCGAAGGAAAATCAAAAGATGCAGCAACAAATTCAGCAAATAGCTAATGCTCGCCTGGAAGATCACGATAAGCGCCATAGACGGAACGCCAACGACGAACATCAATCTCAACCGACGCATGTCTCGGAGACGCCTCAGGATGATGATGGTGGAGGTCCTCAAAACAACGAAACCTCACCTAAGGACGAGGAAGATGAGCCCGACAACTCGGCAGGACCTTTTACAGCCGACATCATGAATTTTCAACTTCCTCAGCAATTTACATTGCCGACGACTTTAATTCCGTACGATGGGTTAGGGGATCCAAAGCAGCATATAAAAAAATTTTGATCTATTATGATCGTTAACGGTGCATCTGACCCTATTTTATGCCATTGTTTTCCGTCCTTTCTAGATGGTCCTGCACTTGACTGGTTTTCCTCTTTGCCTGCAGATTCAATTTCATGTTTCCAGGAGTTGGCAAAGCAATTTGAAGATCACTTTGCAGCGTCGGCGATATATTTGCATGACTCCGACTATTTGACGACTGTTAAGCAAGGCCCTCAAGAAAGTTTGAAGGACTACATTACCCATTTTACGAAGATAGCTATGAGAATTCCCGATCTTCATCCTGAAGTACACTTGCATGCAATCAAAAGCGGCCTTCGACCAGAAAAATTTCAGGAAGCCATTGCAGTAGCCAAGCCAAAGACTTTAGCTAAGTTTCGAGAGAAGGCCAAGGGACAGATCGATATTGAGGAGCTTCGCCAGGCTCGCAATGCTGAAAAGTCGGCAACTACTAAAGACGACGATAAACCTCGGGACAATAAGAAGAGTTTCAAGCGTACCCTCCGTTATGAGACGTACACACAGTTTAATGCGAAAAGAGACGACATTATCAAAGAAATTTTGAATTCCAAGTTGATTAAACCTCCTCACAAAGCTGGCAGTTATCCTGAGCTGAGGAATGTCGACAAGTCCAAGTATTGCACATTCCATCAAAAGTATGGTCACACAACCGACAAATGTGTGATCGCCAAAGATCTTTTGGAACGATTAGCAAGACAAGGACATCTTGATAAATTCATCTCAATACATATGCAGAAAAGAACCGTTCCAACTTCAGATCCATCCCCTGCAGGATCATCATCAAAGGACAAGGAAAAGGCCCCTGCTCAACTTAGGGGCATAATCAATTGCATTTCGGGCGGTTACGTTGAAGGAGGACAAACAAGCTCGGCAAGAAAGCGGACGTACAGGGCCATGTTGACGCTTGGAGATACCACCAATAATCCTCAACCAGTGTAGGAGATCCCGGAGATGACCTTCCGCCCAGCCGATTTTAGTTGTACCGACACCAACTTGGATGACCCTGTCGTCGTCTCCATCCAGTTGGGAGACTTAATAGTTCGGAAAGTATTGCTGGACCCAGGCAGCAACGCTGATGTATTATTTTTTACTACATTTGAAAAGATGAAGCTAAGTACTAACATTTTGCAACCATCTGTAGGAGACTTGGTCGGATTCTCAGGAGAGTGCGTTCCAGTTTTGGGTTCAGTGTGGTTACAAACCACACTTGGTGAGCAACCATTATCTAAAACACATGATATCCAATATCTTGTTGTTGACTGTTTTAGTCCCTATAACCTTATCTTAGGAAGACCTTTTTTAAATAGATTTACTGCAATTGTATCCACTGTTCACCTCTGTGTCAAGTTTCCTGTTCAAGATAATGTTGTGGCCACGGTCCATGGCGACTTACAAGAAGCTCGGCATTGTTATAATACGAGCCTAAAACCTCAAAAGAAGCAGCGAGCGATGCATACACTCTATCAATACCGAGCAGCCAGCACTGGCCGAGCTTGATCCCAGAGTTGACTTTCAAGATCGTCCTTCACCAAATGAAGAGCTAACAAAGCTTACGTTAACTGATGATCCGATGAAATTTACTTTTATAGGAACCTCCGTAAAAGATGAAGAAAGGGAGAAGCTCGTTCATTTTTTACGAGAAAACACCAATCTATTTGCTTGGACGTCTGGAGACATGCCAGGCATTGATCCATCTATTATTACTCACAAGCTGGTAATAAGCCCGGCGGCCCAACCAGTATCTCAGAAAAAGCGAAATCTCGGAACCGAGAAAAGGCTTGCATCCATGGCAGAAGCCAAAAAGCTCATCGATGCAAATTTCATCCGGGAGATCAGGTTTACGACTTGGCTGGCTAACATTGTTATGGTAAAGAAAAATAATGGTAAATGGCGCATGTGCGTCGACTTTACTTATCTAAATAAAGCATGTCCTAAGGACGCCTACCCCCTGCCTTCTATTGATACTTTAGTAGATAACTTTTGTGATTATGGTACCCTCAGTTTCATGGATGCATACTCTGGTTATAACCAGATTCTTATGCATCCATCAGACCAAGAAAAAACAGCTTTCATTACTGAATATGGTAATTATTGTTATAATGTCATGCCTTTTGGCTTAAATAATGTAGGTGCAACATATCAGAGACTGATGAACAAGGTTTTCGATCGGCAGATAGGTCGGAACATTAAAGTATATGTCGACGATATGGTCGCTAAGACGTAATTCGGCCAGTCTCACATTGACGACCTTACTGAAATTTTTGGCTAGATCCGAGCTGATAACATGAGACTCAATCCGGAGAAGTGTGCCTTCGGTGTTCAGGGAGGAAAATTCCTCGGCTTCATCCTTACTAGCCGAGGAATTGAGGCAAATCCTGAAAAATGTCAGGCAATCCTTGATATGAATAGTCCCACGAACATCAAGGAGGTCTAGCGATTAACAGGGCGGTTGGCAGCATTATCCAGATTCTTGCCATGCTTGGCGTCTAAGTCCTTCAGCTTTTTTAAATGCTTAACGAAAAATACGAGTTTTCAATGGGATGAAAACTGTGAAATAGCATTTAAAAGTTTAAAGCAATTTCTTTCTAAACCACCTATTTTACAAAAACCTAAAGTCGGCGAACCCTTATATTTATATTTGTCGATCACTGATATGGCGGTTAGCTCTGTTCTTGTTGTAGAAAATGAGAAAACACAACGGCCAATTTATTTTGTAAGCAAATCATTGCAGAATGCTAACGTTAGAACTTCTCAACCGTTACGAGAAATACCCGCCAAACCCGAGCTTGCAGGAAGATTGATCAAATGGTCTATTGAACTCTCAGAATTTGATATTCACTACCAGCCTAGAGGATCTGTCAAATCACAATATTTAGCTGACTTTGTCGTCGAGTTCACTGAACCAAGTTCAGATACAGAAAGTATAAGCTGGGTGTTATTTGTTGATGGAGCTTCGAACCCTCAGGGATCTGGAGCAGGAGTACTTTTGAAAAGTTCTGAAGGGGTTGTTATTGAACATTCTCTTCGATTCTCATTCAAGGCTAGCAATAATCAAGCCGAGTATGAAGCCCTAATCGCTGGGCTCAGGTTAGCAATTGAATTACACGTTGTTAATTTACAGGTTTATTCTGATTCCCTATTAGTTGTTCAACAAGTAAATCAGAGTTTTCAAACCAAAGACCCAATTTTATCAAAATATCTAGGTATTGTTAAAAATCTTATGTTTTGTTTTTCAAAAATTGAAATCAACCATATAGCAAGAGATCATAATCATAGGGCAGATATATTATCTAAACTAGCTACCACTCAGTCACACACTGCCTCACTTCTACAGTCCACCCTTCATGAGCCGAGCATAAATATAGTCGCCATTTTTCATATAGACAATGAGAGTAGCTGACAAGAGCCATACATTCAATACCTTAAAAGTGGAGAGCTTCCACTAGGAATCCAAGACCTAAAAAAGTTCAAATGACAGGGATCTTTTTTCACACTGCTAAATGATCAACTATATAGGCAAGGTTACTCTCGACCATTATTGAAATGTTTAGACAGGTCAGAAGCCGAGCTAGCCATAGCCGAGGTTCATGAAGGCATTTGTGGGATGCATTCAGTAGCGAGAAGTCTAGCACAAAAGATTCTTCGTGCTGGCTTTTACTGGCCGACCATATGGGAAGACAGTCAGCAAAAGGTCCGAACTTGTGATCACTGCCAAAAACATGCTCCGATTATTAACATCCCAGCTGAGAATTTACACCAGTCCACGGTAAGCTGGCCATTCAATCAATGGGGAATGGATATCCTCGGACCTTTTCCCACAACCCCAAGACAGGTAAAATATCTAGTTGTGGCAATTAATTATTTTTCTAAATGGATTGAAGCTCAACCCCTAGCCAGGATTACATCGGCACAAATGATATCATTTGTTTGGCAAAAGATAATTTGCAAATATGGCATACCCCGTCACATCATAACTGACAATGGTCGCCAGTTTACCGACCATAATTTTAAAACTTTTTTTACATAATTTAAAGATTAAGCAGTATTTTTCCTCGGTAGAGCATCCTCAATCGAACGGTTTAGCCGAAGCTGCAAATAAGGTCCTCCTTCAGGCTTTAAGGAATAAGCTCGATGATGCTAAAGGACTTTGGGCTGAGCTTGTTCCAGAGATTTTATGGGGTTATAACACCTCAATACACTCAACAACCAAAGAAACACCATTCCGGTTGGTATATGGGTCGGAAGCGATGATACCCATCTAAATATCACAAGGTTCCTTAAGAACACGGGGGACGATAATGATCATGCTCGGCGAGCCGAGCTCGATTTAATTGAGGAGGTTCGCGCCACAGCGGCTGTTCGTCATAAGGCCCTACAGCAGCGAATAGGTCAGTGCCATAATAAAAGGGTGAGGCTGAGATCTTTTCATATCGGAGACTTGGTATTGAGGAAAACCGAGGAAGCGCGAAGACCCCCTTCCCATGGCAAACTTGCCGCCACATGGGAGGGACCTTACAGAATACATCAAGTGATCGGAAAAGGCGCATACCGTCTAGAAGAATTAGATGGAAAAATACTACCCAACACTTGGAATGTTAGTTCATTGAAGCAATACTATAGCTAAATGCAACATGCTGGTACTCTTTTTCCTACCTTGGGATTTTTCCCAAAAATGGGTTTTGCTCAAGGAGGTTTTAACGAGGCCAGCTTACTTACTTTCATTTGTAAAGGTACTGCGTTGAATAAAATTTGTTTTTCTGGTCATTTCTGTTTAGATATACTTTTGGTGAATACCCTATATCAATCATTTTCATCTACCGCCCTAAAAGATCACCAATCAAACTTAAAGTCGCATTGATATCTCATGCGCAAATCGAAAGCTGATAAATTCCTAATCAGCACACCGAACTAATCAGACCCTAACTTAGGGTGTATAACAAAATTGGGAACAATATAATACCATAGTCCTTAGTAGGACCCAACATAAACCATTCAAAATACATAGTTTTCATAAAGACTGTTCATATCCTTTAACTATTTCATTACCAAAAAAAGTTCAAACTAAAACCAAATGCTTTAGTCGGCCAAGTTGTCATCGCCTTCTTCTGCCACCTCCTCATCATCAACCAATTGACCGTTTCGAACTATTTTGCTCGGGTCTATAGCAGTAAATTCACCTCCAGGACACAGAAACTTTCCTTGGATGACGGAACACTCAAAACCTTCTGCGAAGGCATCAAGGATATCAGCTTCTCGGCTTGACTCGATCTGTTTCAATTGCAGTGTTACCTCCACAATTCGCTCATTTATGGTAGTTAGCTCACTTTCCTTCTTCCCTAATGATTCTTTTGCGCTCTCATGCTCTTCCTTTTCAAGTTTCAATTTCTCCTTCGTAATAGAATGCTCTTTCTTCAGCTCAGATAGCATAGTTTCTTTTGTTTCTAGCTGCCCCTTTAAATCGGTACTCTCCGCAGCACTCTGTAACACCTTTCTATGCCTTTTCTCTTGACTTCGCCCGATGCTAGCTAGGCGAAAGCCCAACACCTGCAAGTCCACACACAGATACAAATAACTTTTTCAAAAAATTTACTCTGACAAAAACACAAATATAGAAGTTTAGCTGACCTGCATAAACTGGTCTATACCAACATCTCCGACTTCCTCAATACGACTCATGTCAGAAGTAGATTGAACAACCTCATCCGCTAAAACATTAAAAGGAACATTTTTGTCCCACAATGATGACCCTCTTCCTCAAAAGAATGGAGCTTTTCTTGTTTAACAGTAAAGCTCGCCAATTCACTAAGATCAATCGTTTTTTCATTTCAGCCTCACCTTCCACTTTTCACTTGAATCGAGCTCTCATGCTCGATGCCGAAACTCCAGGGTATTTCCCACCTATAGAAACAGCAAAGAAGAAAGGTTATATATTCAGTAAACAAGTTACACAATACAACCCAGATCAACAACCCAATAATGCCTCACCAAAATATTCTACAACAGACGCCCTATCTTCCTCCCATAGAAGCAAGTTTGAGACAGATATCAAACCACCTCGATCAACCATTTCCATCAAAAAGCTTATTATACATTCATTCCGAGGCGTTATAAGTTCGGGACCTAATATGTGATTAGGCTGGCAACACCAATAAAGGGGAAACTTCTCCCTGAGATTTTCATCTAAGTAAAAGGGAAATTCCTCATCTACTGATTTAACTTTAAAAAACATTTCCTTAAAATTTTTGAAGGAAGATTTGTACAATTTAAAAACCGCAAATCCAGGAGTACTATTCAGGTTTACCCAAAGGCCTTTCCAGACACCATTGGCTTGAAAGAGAGAAAAAAAACAACTCTATATCAGGTTCAATCCCTAAGAATTCCATTAAAACTGCAAAGCATTTTATGAATATCCATCCGTTAGGATGGACCTGAGAAGGCGCACAGTTCATTTGCTTCAATGTATTGCATTCGAATTTTGTAAAAGGTAACTTCACAAACAACTCTTCAAGGACACAGCTATACATATAAAAATTTTCAAAATCTTTCTTTCGGAGATAAACAAGATCCATGCGATTGCATGGAACCAACTCGATGTGGAAACCAGGTCTCACTATCCTTCCTAAACTAATTCCTTCAACACTCTCTTTATAAAAAAACAGAGAAGCCCTTATCTTCACATCTCCATCGACCTACTCATACGATCCATCATCTTCTACCTTAGGTAACGCCTTTCCCTTCTTGTCACTCATTTTTTCCCTCTCAGGCAGTAAAAAATCGAAAAAGTAAGGAGGTAAGAGAGTGTTCTTACTAACCTCTTTTGCTCATTCTTTAAAAACCCTCTTGAGAAGACACACAGGTTAAAGCAGTATTTCAATCTTTATGTCAATGTAACTCAAAATAGATTTTAACCATTCATTTAAGAAAAACTTTTCAGTTCCAGGATAAAAATCATGATCCTTCATTTAAAACTCACTTTCAACTATTCCAAGACCACCTTGGAACTCGCACCTTGCATTGAAAAAACAATACCATCATTAACTTGTTTCAAAACTTTTACTATTCCACATAAAACAAATATACTTTATATTTGTACGATGCGTCAAGTTGACCTGGGGGCTCCCCACGCCGAGCTATAACTCGGTTACATCAAAATTTTAAAGCTCAACCTGCCTCATCTAAACCCAGGTTAACCTTAGGGGCTGTGATATGACCGTTATACATCGGTTACGAGTTATACCTCGACAGACTTCTTGATAACCGACGCATTAGCTCTACCGAATTTATGGCAATAAATGACCTTTGATCGGTTACATCAGAGACAATCAATTGAGGAATATGGCCGTTATCATCTCCCAGTTATAAAAGAAAATGATTGAAATCGGTAAAGGTATGAAGTCATCGTTCTAAGCTAAAAACTCTCCTTTGATAGTTCTCTTTGACTGACTTGAGCGTCGGAGTGCTTTTTGCAGGTGCTCCTCCTCTTGTTTCACTTGGTAGTCGAGACGTATTGCAATTCATTGATAAGGTTGGCCAACCTCTTCATAAGGACGAATTATAAGGTTGGCCAACCTCTTCATAAGGACGAATTATAACTCAGTCGCAATCAGGCAGGAACAATTATAATTAATTTTATTATACATATTTAATTTATAAAATATATATTATTAGATATGTGTAAGTTAATATGTTAAACTATCTTCTATCTATCAATCTATTTATCCATCTATTATATAAAGAGAATACGAAAATAATTTGATATGTCAATTATTTTTCTAGAATGTTTTTTATCATATACTATTATATATAGGTGGATATAAGAGTAGTTTAATGTCTAAATTATTTTTTTAAAACGTTCTTAATTATATTTAATTTATCTGTTTATTATATAAAAGAGATATAAAAGTAGTTTGATGTTCAAATTATTTTTTCAAAATACCTTTCATTATATGTTTGTTATAAATAAGAAATATAAGAGTAATTTAGTGTCCAATTTATTTTTCTACAATGTCATTCATTATATATAATTTATAAAATATATTATTTTGTTACTTAGTATCTAGGTTAATTTCAAATTTATTATCATTACCATATTATCGCTAGTAATTAATAATGCTCACAGTATCAAATGAAAGTCAAGAAATAATGACATTTGTTGTGCACTTATGCTTGACTGCAGGTATTATGGACTTATGGTAAAGTTAAAAAGTAAAAACAACTTCCTTTTCCCGTTGAAAAGAGAAAAAGGGAAAATTGGTTAAATTACTGAATTAGGTTAAAATATTGGAAGCAGAAGAGAGAGTAATTACTAATTAGAAAGCAACAAGGAAATTATGAAATCAACTAATCAAGTACTACTAAATTACTAATCTACTTTTTTTTTTGAAGAGTACTATTGTAAATTTGTATTGTTGAAAACCTGATATTCAAAGACGATATAAAGCATTTAATAGCTCTAAAATCGGTTGGGGTTCAAGAGTCTGAGTTGTTTGATTCGCATAATAATATAATATAGTAATATACTAAATTACTAATACTAATATTTTTTGTTTAATTTTTATGCATTTAAAGCCAACAACTTGTATGCCTCAACAACTCCTTCCCGCAACCACGAAGAAGAAAAAGACAGAATAGTAGTGGAAGAGGAAATAATAATAATAATAATAATAATAATAATAATAATAATAATAATAATAATAAGAAAGAGGAAGAGCTGAGAACTTTCAACTTTCAAAGTGATTGTGAAGGTGAAGGAAGAGATGGGGAATCGTTTTACTTGCATGACAAAGAAGGAGACGAAAGATGTTGGATCGAGAAGCAAGAGAATGGGCAGATCACAGAGGAAGCTGGTGGCAGAGGAAGACCTGCATCTACAGGCACTCTCCATGGCACTCCAACAGCATCAGTTGTCTCAGAGGTTCGAAGGTTCCATGTCAAGGAGAATCGGCTCCACGAGCTCCAGAAGGCGCAATCTCTCTGATTCTTTCTCCGCCAATAAACAGGTACAGGTACGCTACCACACCGCGACACCTCTTTTTTCAATCAGTTCTTCACTGCCAAAAAGTGGCTTGTCATGATTAAGATCTTTGAGGAGCTCGTGGGTAGGAGGGAAAGGGGGAAAAATAGTTAATTGTTAGTGGTGGGAGCAACTTCACTCAACGGGACAAGCCATAGCCGAAAAGTATTAGAAAAGGTATCCAAGGGCAACTTTTTCCTTAATTTTTTTCTTTTATTTTTTTTTAAAAGGTGCATCTGGAAAAAGTACATGGCCAATTCACCGTGCTTTCAAAAGCAGATGCAATTTATTTACCAATATACGTACCCCACTTCTCTGCCCGCCTTGTGTAGGTTGAGTTGCCCAGTGCTGACTCCACCAAAGCCTTGTCACCGTCGTCTCCAAAACTCTATTTTATGCAATTTGCATCGCAATCATGTTGTTGCATATGTATGAAGCTGCATGTTTGGTTTGGGTATTGAAACCTTATAATCATGTAGATTTTGGCCATGCGTTTGGAGTTTCAAACGAAAACCATGACATTTGTAAGTTACCAATGCATTTTGACTTCCAATTATTCCAAAGCCTGATGAAAGAATGCAGGTAATTTTGCCTCATTTAGGAAAGTTTAGCATAGTTGTTTAAGGGGAGAATTAGGGCTGATTTTGTGTTTGGAACTAGATGGCATTCAACAGTTATACCATTAATACTGTCATTGGATAAACCAACTGAGGTGTTGGTGCTTAATTATGTTTGTTAATGCAGGTTGATTATGCTTGTTATTTAAATTTAAATTACGAAAAATTCCTCCTCAATAGAAATCTTAGGAGTTTCAATTTATGCATATGATTAAAATAATTCCTCCTTAATTTCTACTGCTCTCTTCCTTCCCATATCTTGCACAGGTTCCAGAGATTCTGGAGAACATTAAAATAAAGAAGTTTGTATTAATCCATGGAGAAGGTTTTGGAGCATGGTGTTGGTACAAGACTGTTGCCCTACTGGAAGAATCAGGCCTGCTTCCCGTTGCCTTAGATCTTACCGGTTCTGGAATTGATCTCACTGATGCTAACAGTGTCACAACATTGGCAGAATATTCAAAACCTTTAACTGATTATCTTGTGAACCTTCCGGATGATGAAAAGGTTTGAAACTGTGACATTGAAAATATTTTATCTTTGACACATCTCATTACCCTATGTTAATCTATATATTTAATGAAAATGGAAATCTTGCAGGTTATTCTTATTGGTCATAGCATTGGTGGTGCCTGCATTTCTTATGCATTGGAACATTATTCACAGAAGATTTCAAAAGCTATTTTCCTTTGTGCTACGATGGTGACTGATGGCCAAAGGCCTTTTGATGTTTTCGCTGACGAGGTACCTGGTTAATTTCTTTGTGATGATCAGTTGAACTTTTTAGGGTTCACTTATGGTGAATAGATCCTCCAATCAACCTTTGATTAATGATAACACATGCTAAAACATTTTTATATAATATGTAGTGTCCCAACTAAGCATTCCAACTACGTAACCATTCATTTGGCAATTATGTTTTTTATGTGGAGTATAAGTTGCCGACCATGCGGCACAAATAGTTCAGGAACCTTGGGTTGGAATAGATCACTTCTTAGAGGCTGATAATATAGAATGGTTTTCCTAAGGTCTTACATCTTTCCTTTTACTTCTGTCTTTGGGTAGTGCAACCTCAAATACCTTACTAGCTTATCATTGGGTTGCATTTTACTCTATCATCACAAATTTACAATGTCATGACTGTTTGTTTTCAATAACTCAGATTCTAGAATTTGATGTCTTAACTAATTTTCTGGCAAACTGTATGGTTTTCCCCCCTTTTTACCATCTTAAATACATAAATTTCTAGTGTTTTATTGCTCTAATGTGCCACATAGTGGTGTCACCGTCCATGACTATTGTAAAACGATGCTTTGAGACAACTTATGAAAATCTTAATGTTTTGATTAACCTTGTTTTGCATTTTACCATGAAGAACGTGTAATTTTTCTCACATGATCTACTCTGCAGCTTGGCTCCGCTGAACATTTTATGAAAGAATCCAAGTTTTTGATACATGGGAATGGTAAAGAAAAGCCCCCCACAGGATTTATGTTTGAGAAAGAGCAGATGAAAGGGTTATATTTTAACCAGTCCCCATCTAAGGTATGATGGATGCAACTCTATTTCTAACATTTTCCTCCTAGATTCTTTGGTTTCTATATAGTGGTGGTCTCTTCTGGTATAATTGTTTATGTTGCCTTTTCCTTTTTGTTTTTGTTTTGTTTTTTTTTCTTTTTCATTCTTTCTTAATTTGGAGAGGTTTATTCTTGAAACATTGCTCTGTGTAAGGGCCAGCAATACCTGATTGGATTAAGAATTCATCAACCTTCTGACATGCTGCAAACCCGTTCATTTTTTTTTATTTCACCTCCAATTTATGTTTTATTAAGCCAAAGCTCTGAAATGTAGCTCATGCATTATTAACATCGACTTTCCTTTTGGATCAATGTGTTTGATGTGTGCTGGAGGGAGCAGTTTTTCTTTGACTGCTTTGAAGGGTTTGGATGAAATATGTATGGAGAATAAAAGTCTAAAATTTTGTGGCACTATGTGGTGTTTGTAATTATGTGTTTTATTTGGGGGTTTTGCTAGGTAAACAATAACTTTTGTGAACAATAGGCTCTAGAATTGACCCAATAAAGTAAAAAAAACACTCTACTCTCAAATTATCCCCTAAACCCTAACATTAGGATAACCATCCACACACCTAATGAATTGAACATCCACCCATTATTAATTATGCATGAGTAAACCGAATCAAAATGAATAACCATCCAATTAAAAATAATGAACATAATCATTTGCATACTTATTGAATTGAACATCCGACATATTTATTGTTCACATTGTTTAGTACTCTCATTGTCTACCTATACTTTTCCTTTATTTGGTTGAAGTCCCTTGCCCCTAATTTCATCTTGGTTAAGAATATTTGCCTTTTGCCGTTCTTTATATTCTTACTTTTTATTATATTTCTTTTAATTAAAGTCATTTTAAATGTTAAAAGCATTTTTCTTAAATATAATTTTTGTAATTTGTGCTTATTGAAAGTCACTTTTATTTTGATTTTCCAAATATAGTTGTTACCAAAAGCTATCTTTAATATGCTAATTTAGTCATTTTGAAAAGACAAAACAACAACAACAACAACAACAACAAAGCCTTATCCCACTAAGTGGGGTCGGCTACATGAATCAAACGACGCCATTGTGCTCTGTCATGTAAAAACTTTACCAAAATAGGTTCTTGTTCTACAAAGCTTACATGGAAAAACTACAAGCACAGGATGACCTTGGAAAATATAAATATTTGAAAAATTAAAATACTCAACTATAAATTAGGTTTGTAACAATTTGAATTAGCTTTTTGCAAGTTACCATGAGTACATATTATTTCCTTATTGAGGGCTGGTTTGGCAATTTTTTTTTTAAAAATAATTTATTAAAGCTGACTTCGGAAAGATAGCCTTTTAAAAATGGTAATATTTATTTTAATAAATCAAACTAAAAATGACTTTTAATAAGCACAAGTAATAAAAATCTGTTTTGGTAAAATAATTTTTAGAATTTAAATAAACCATGCTAGATATAAGTATAATGATAAATTTTGACAAGTACACGTTAACTTTAGAAAGCACCTCCTTATATGTTTTAAAAAACACTTTGAATTTTTAAACACTTATCAAACACAAAATGAAATGTTCACCTCTTCAAAAGGTTTTATCAAATTAAGCCTGAATCCATTAAATTTGAAACTAGGTATTTTTCAATTTCAGGATGTTGCTTTAGCCATGGTTTCCATGAGACCTAGCCCTCTTGGCCCTATCATGGAGAAGCTATCTTTATCGCCCAACAAATATGGTAGAGGCCACCGGTTTTACATTCAGACATTGGATGATCGTGCCCTTTCACCAGATGTTCAAGAGAAGCTGGTGAGGGAAAACCCACCTGAAGGAGTTTTCAAAATCAAAGGCAGTGACCACTGTCCTTTCTTCTCCAAGCCACAATCTCTGCACAAAATTTTGGTGGAAATAGCTCAAATTCCATAGGTTAATGGTGAACATGATTTGATGTATCTATCTTTGCATTATTAACGATTATAGTTGTATGTGTAGTACAGTGGAAGAAGCCTAATTGGGAGGAGTATTTCATTTTTACTTCTACATCATGAAATCTTAAATAGGAAGGGGCATGATTTAATTTCCTGACTTGTAAGTGACTTGTGTAAGCTTCGGGTATATTTCATTTGTTTTATTATTATTATTATTATTATTATTATTATTATTATTATTATTATTATTATTATTAGTGTATCAATAAATACTAATGTGTCTATAATTTATTTTTTTATTTATTAAATGTGTATAAAGTTAATAAAAGTGAAATTATTTAAAATGACATTAACTAAGGGTTGTAGAGTTCAAGTCTTAGAAATAGTAAAAGAAATTATATATTATATATAATAAGGAATATTTTAGCATCACATGACAGGTACATTGGATTTTTCTTCCTCCCTTTTCAAATATTTTTCAGGATTCAGTTAATATACTTGTTCTAAAAATACATAATAACATAATTGAATAAAGGCCTTTAAATTGTCTCTTTATTTAAGGATAAATTATTAAAATAGCACTCCAAAATTTATGGTACAACAATATTGAAATGTACGAACAATAGATAAAGTTCTAAAAAAATTTAGAATATGGTGAAAATAACTAAATAATACAGGAAAGTTTTCACGTGTGTCAGACCATTTTAATGGCA
Source organism: Arachis duranensis (assembly GCF_000817695.3). NCBI lineage: Eukaryota > Viridiplantae > Streptophyta > Magnoliopsida > Fabales > Fabaceae > Arachis > Arachis duranensis. The sequence goes on from NC_029776.3 coordinate 107,421,013, forward strand.
TATTGCTATGCCATGAAGCAGAACCATTGAGATATATATAAAAAAAAGTTTAAAGGTATAGATGAATTGGCAAAATAATGTTATAGAATACGCAGAAGGATGGTGTAGTCAATTCTCTTTACCAATAGAAGCGTGAACTAAAATAAACTCTTTGACAATTACTTTGTTTGCACTTCAGGCTGTTTTTGTCGTTCTTCAAGTGCAAGCTAAATATTTATAGCTGATGAGATATCAGCTACAAGTGCAAGCTAATGGAAAGATTGGGCCATTTATTTTTGGTAAGTAGCGTTTCGGGTTATGGAGAATTTGAGAAAATAATAGGATCACCTTCATTAAAGATCAGGCATAATACTGATAAGTTATAGGCTGAAGTTAAATAATTGACCGTTAGCAAAAGCTATTTTCTTTCGGTATAGTTTCTTCCCTTCATTCTTTTCTTCCATATGACCTTTAACAGGAGACCGGAAAATAATCCGGCCGACCACCAAACCACCGAACAGGAACGTGATCTCCTACAGCAAAGTATTAAAAAAGTGAGAAAGGGTGAGGAAGGATTTACTGGCACCTCCATCCTCACTCCAAGAGTTGAAGGCTGGATGCTGAAAGAATCGGAATCCGGTAGAAGATCATATGCTAATATGGTCCGAGGAGATAACTCAGAAGATGAGATCGAGCTGGGAGACTCTGAAGATGACGACATGTCGAGGAAAGAAGGCAGCCAACCTGAAGACATCCCTAAAACAGAAAATGAAGAAGCAACAGATAAACATAACAATACAAGCAAATCAGCAAAGTGGTGGACTTGGGGGAAGGCCTCTTCAACATCCTGATCAGTGAAGCGCGTTAACTATGAAGACCTTGGTGGAGGTCGTTAATAGTCAAACTGCTAGGAAGGAAAATAGGCTATGCAGCCATGAAGAGAAGATTGGAAGCCATTTGGGACAGATTTAGTGGTATTGACGTTATAGATTTGGGAAATGATTTCTATATCGTTAAATTTTTGGCCCAGGATGATCCCGACCATGCTCTACTAGATGGTCCTTAGAAGATATATGACCACTACTTGGCTATTAGGCTGTGGGAACCAAACTTTAGTCCTCTTCTTACAACCATAGACAAGATCACAGCGTGAGTTAGATTACTTGGACTCCCTATAGAGCTCTATAATGACCAAATTCTACAATGACCGAAAATAAAAAACTTAGCAGATGCGGTAATAAACAATTCAGATTTGAGCTCATGTGGTCTACACATCCTGAATATGATGGTTTGCTTCAACAACATTGAAAAAATGATAATAACCTCATCAACAACCTCAACAACATCAAAACAGAACTCAACACTTGGAATAAGGAAACTTTTGGTAACATCTTTAAAACGAAAAGAAGGATCATGAACAGATTGGTGGGCATCCAAAGACATCACTGCTATGGGAACAACCCTTTCTTAGAACAACTTGAAACATCCCTCCAAAAGGAGCTTAATGATATGTTGGACAAAGAAGATTTTTTTGGCTACAGAAATCCAGAAAACAATGGATTACGGAAGGGAACAGAAATATAAGGTTCTATCATACAAAGACTATCATCAGAAGAAGGAAAAACAAAATTCTGAAACTTAGAGATCAGAAAGGCAAATGGATAGAAGAGGAGCAGCAACGGGAAAACCACATTATTGATTATTTTCACAATCTCTACAAAGAAGAGATAAATATAGCTCCTGTATATTCTCTAATAACTTCTTATCCTAATCTAGATCTCTCTACTTGCAAAAACTTGGAAGAAACTCCAACAGATGAGGAGATCAAAAGAGCCCTTTACAGCATAGGCTCACTCAAAGCCCCAGGAGAGGATGGGTTCCCTACTGTTTTTTTATAAAAACAACTGGGAGCTGTTGAGCAGAAAGACAAGTGACCATATAAAAGACCGGGCTTGCTACACATACAAGCCTACAAGCAACCAAGTTGGCCCAGCCCAAACACGAATCACGCGCATGATAGAGAGATAAGATGCCGCGTCAAAATCACGCGCTCAACATTCGAACGGTTACGTATGGGAGACTCTTCCACTTCTTCCACTTCTTCCATTTCTCAAGGCACTTTCAAAACAACGAAACCCTCTCATTTTCGAGCGAAAATCAAATTTCAAAATATAGAAATCGTAGTTCGAAAACTGCATCAAAACACCATCAACCTCTCTGTGAAGAATCTGAAGAAAAAACAAACCAAGAATACTCAACGTAAGTCCATTAAAATACTGTATATTTTAGTTTTCTTCTATGTCGTTCTGCTAGGGTTTACTATTACTCTTGCTTCTTTGTTATACGTCGTTCTTCTAAGTTATACGTCGTTCTTTAAGTTCTACGTCGTTCTACATTGTTATTCTAAGTTCTCCTGCTATTTTTGTTGATTTTTGGGAGTTTATTCCGTAGATTCGGGGGTGTAAACTGCTTAACCTTGTAATGTGGCTTTATATTGAAGCATGGTTGAGTGATATCTGACTGATATCTATATGGATGTATCTGAATAATATCTATGGGTGTATCTCACTGTAATCAATGGGTGTATCTTGTTTGACATCTTTGGGTGTATCTGAATAATATCTATGGGTGTATCTCACTGTTATGAATGGGTGTATCTTGCGAATATCTGGCTGTATCTGACTCATATATATGGGTGTATCTTACTGTTATCAATGGATGTATCTTAATTGTTATCAATGGGTGTATCTGTGACTCATATATATGGGTGTATCTTACTGATATCTTTGGGTGTATTTTTCGTTTCAGAGAAAATGGCAGCAAGAAACCAAACAAAAGACCTTAAGTGTGCCACACATCTCCTAAGTGATAAATTCAGAAACATGAGTGAGGAGAAGAAGGCAATTGTGAGGGATCTTGGATTCGGTGGGTTGATGCACATCCCACCACTGAGGGTGGATCACCAACTCTTAAGGGAGCAGGCAAAAAACTTCAAACTTGGGGAGAACAAACTGAAGACAGGATATGGTTCTTTCCATATAACCCCAAAAAAAATAGGTGATGCGCTTGGCATCAATGCAACAGGTAATTAGCTCAAAATTATAGATGTATATTAAGTTGTTGCTTGGGTGTATATTAACCTGATGCTTGGGTGTATTTGAACCGACTTGGATGCTTTGTTGTCTTTCTTTTTGTAGGAGATCTATTTCCTGAGAAAGTTGACTATAAGAAACTTTCTGATGATGACAAAATAATTTATAGAAGATTCCAGGGTAAGACCCTCAAAAGTCTTACCGATGAAATGATGGAAATCGGCGTTGGCAACGAAGAGGAACGCCTGATGTTCAAGAGAATATTCATCCTCTACATACAGATGGCGTTCCTTTTGCCAACGACGATAAACAAAATATCGCCCGTACACCTGGTCCCGATTTTTAAGATGGACGGCATAGAGGAGGGAAACTGGGGGGGGCATGTTTTGACCTTCATGATCAAGGGCATAACAGACTATCAAGAGAAGAAGAAGAAGGCAATCAATGGCTGCCTCTTCGCCCTGATGATAATCTACTTTCACCTTTCAAAAAACAAAGGCAAGAACAGGATTGAAAGACCACCAAAGCCATGGATTGCCAACTGGACTAAGGAGCAGTTGGTGAAAAGAATGAATGAAGAGAGAGAGGAAATTTTGGTGAGTAATCATAATAAGTTGGTGTACTTTATTTACCCGAATGGTGCTAACTAAAATATCTCATGTTTCAGGGGATTCTGAATTTGGCAGAGACAAGAGAAAAAATGAGAAAAAAAGAAAAAAAAACAAAAAAACAAGAAATAAAAAAAACAAAAAAAGGAAGGCGAGCTCAACATCGTCTTCGGAGACAGAAACTACCGACAGTGACACTTCTACCTCTGAGTCTGAGGCTCAAGAAGACTCGGAGGATTCGGGAATTAAACACCCCGGCAAAAAGGGGAAAAAGTAAGTACCATACTTGGGTGTAATTTCTTTTTCGAGTTGGGTGTATTTTGTTTGATCACGTTGGGTGTATGTAGTTTATTAAGTAGGGTGTGTTTCGTTTGCTGCGTTGGGTGTATATTGTATATTCAGTTGGGAGTATCTCGTGAATTCATTTGGGTGTATTTTTAATATGTTCTAAATGACAATTGTTTGCCTTGCAGAATGGACTCAAGAAAAAGAAAGCAGAGGCAAGAGGAGTCAGATTCTGATTCAGAATCTGAATCTGAACCAAGTGATGAGTAATGTCCTGAAATTATTACTTCTTTCTTTTGGCTTCTTTATAAAGATTTTGTGTATTAACTGAGGTGTCTTTTATTGACTTATAGGAGCGAAGAATCATCACCTGGGAAGAAGGAGAAGAAAAAGAAAAAAACAAAAACAACACCAAAAGAGTAAGCACTTCTTTCATTAATATTCTGTGATAAAATTAATTTTTTATTTCTGATTGGTACTGTTTTTTTTTCCCACCCAGAACACCACAAAAAAAGAAAAAAGTAGTTGTGGAGGATTCACCTCCTGAAGAAGATCAATACTTTTACGGGTACAGTACCTCCTAAGCTATACTACGGTCTATCATCGTAATTATTTTTGTTAACGTCTTATTTTATGAATGTAGTGAGACATATGAAATATCGAGTGACGAACTTGATGAATTGCTAGGGGAAAACGTTCATAAATCTGCTGCAGAGGGGTATGTCTTGCTGTGCTGTGTATTTGAGATTTTGGTGTCTTTTGTTTGCTAATAATTGTATCTTGTTTCGCAGGGAGAACCAAGCTGACCTGCGATCGACAGAAGGTCGCTATGTGTCCTCTGAAACGTAAGAAGCTTTATTATTTAATAAAATCTTGTTATCATGATTTGGATGTATTCTGTGAAACAATTTGGGTGTATCTTGTTTACTAAGTTGGATGTATATTTCGTTTGAATAACATGAAATCTGTTTAGACTACCGGCTGTGAACTTGGGAAGTGATGATCCTTCCTCTCAAGGACGCACAGAACAGAGTAGTGTAAACCAGCCGTCTCAGAGCATGTAATTTCTCTTTCAAATAACCGTTACTTTTGTTCTTCTAATAACTTCTACTTCTAATTCTGTATATATTTTTTTTAGAAAAAAAAGCCCTTTATTATTTTATTCAAGAAAAAAAAGGCAGCAAAAAAAAGCAAAAACTGCAAGTATGTAAGTTCTCAAAAAACAAAGCCCGTCTTCTTTTTGAATTGTTCGGGTGTATTTTTTGAACTTCTTTGGGTGTATTTTAGGTTGACTCCGGATGATTCCAATATGATGGTTGTTAGGGAACAAACGCCGTCGGAAGCGCTTGCAATGTGAGTTTTCCAAGAATATTTCAACCTTATAAGCTTATTATTTTCAAATACGTTGTTAACCTTTCATTTTTATTCTTGTTTAGAGTCCCGATCCAGTTTTTTGTGCCGCCATCCCAGCAAACAACCACTAACGCAGATTCCGAACCAACCCCTATGCTTCAGATTGAAGGGGCTAGAGAAACATAAGAAAATAGTATTGGGTGTATATTTGTTTAGGGTTTGGGTGTATATTTGCTAAGAGTTTGGGTGTATACTTTTCCTGATCGATTTTGTGTAACTGTGCAGCACTCTTGAAACCCCCAAACAACATCAAGAAACAACACTCAAGCTTCCCCCAGCTCCAACAAAAATGTAAGTTAATTAGACTAGAATCAATCTTTGCTTGTCATCCGTATATTCTTATTCTTACTCTTATTCTTATACATAATGATGCAGTCATCCAGACGCCGAGAACGCTGCTGCCCTGTTGATGATGGCACGGACAGCAGCCTATGTTCCTAAAATAGATCCGGGGATGCCATCATTCAGCCTCGGATTGACAGATTCAAGCCAGGAGGGGGCGTCGACGCAGGAGACTGAAAGGGAAAAATCTCCAGAAACTGCAACTATGCTAGAACAATTGGACAGTTTAGTCCAAAAGTTAGCAAACAGTGCGTCAAAGGGAAAAGACGAAAGTCCAAAAATTCAGAGGGAGACTGGGGGAGAAAGTTCTGCTAAGTTTGAAACCCCGGGGGGAATAAATCAAATTCCGGATGATATGAAAGAAAAGTGCTACATATGGGGGACGAGACTGAAGGAAGATGCAAAGGGCGATACTAACGAGTTTGAGGAGATATGCACTCTGACTGGCCAAGGAGAATACATTTTGATGAGAACGCACCTTGCATCCCTCCAGGCAAAAAGTGATATAGAATCTCAGGTAATATTAGAATAATATTAATGTTTTTACACCAAAGTCAACTGCAATGTTTATTAATTTAAAATTGATTTCTAGATTGTATCTGCCATCTGCCTCATCCTAAACCAGAAAAAGGAAAACAGGTTTCAGGCACAAATATACTGTCTCCCCCCC
>NC_029776.3:107427953-107431544 GCF_000817695.3 Arachis duranensis
TGAGATTTGTAATTTATTTTCTTCGTTTTCAGCTATGACTGCGCTATTTACGTAATGAAGTGGCTTGAGTTAATAGAGCCGGAAAACATTAAAAAGGGGAAGTATGAATGGGATAATTGGACACAGGTAACTGTCTTTAGAACTATATAACTCTGTATTACTTTACTGAATTAATATTTCTGTTTAAACATAACATACTTTTTAATTGTAGGAGGAGGTGGACCACTATAGAGTGGAGTATGCTTCCCGGATACTATTCAGTGAGATGAATAAACAGAGAGATCGGGCAATTAGAGAGAGTAGTGCTATAAGGCTGTCGAAGCCATCCTCTGTATTATTGAGTCCGTTTTGTCAGATTAATTCTGAGGATATAGAAAATGGGTAGTTTGTAAATTGAACAAATGATGTAAATATTTGCCATTTATCAACAACTTCTATTCCATGTATATTTTTTCCCATAGTTAAACTATCTGTGCTGGTAAACTGTCTGTGATGTATTGAAAAACTGTATTACAGGTGGTAAAACATAAAGCAAAAAATCAAGGCATACGCATATTATAAACTGTTACACCCAACGCAAGTTTAATAATACACCCGAGGTTGAATAAAATATACACCCAATTGTTTGTGAAGTATTCAAAATGAATGAATTACATGTACTAAAATATGAAAAAAAACATCAACTGAAATATATCGCCCATAACCTGTGAATTTTTACAACTTTTGTTCCTATATGTATCTATATATGTGTCTATCTGTAAATTGTCTATTAACAAAAATACACCCAAAAGTAATAGTGATTTTACACCCATACTCTCTATAACTATACACCCAAAGAGTTATCCCCTGCAGCTGGTACCCTGACCTGATAATTTATAACTTGTCCCTGATATTGGCTGCAACTTGAATGCGCCGCTGATGCAGCATCAAACAGGTTTATCTGAATATAACACTCACGCATTAGCTAAACTATTAACTAGAAAAATAAACTCAATTGCCACAAATTTAAAGAACATTACATTTACCTCGCTTAAAACTTTCGTCTTCTTCTTCTTTGTGGCATTTGCAATCTGTTTCTCCAGCTTTGAACCTAGCCTGTTTTTTGGACGTCCTCTTGTTCGAATCCTTGGCGGGCTTTGAAGCTCATTAACGGATTCCAAGTTGGCATCTTCGTGGGATAAAGAAGATGTCCCCTTCCTTTTGGCTTTTAATGCTTCCATCTCGGCCATGACGTTATCGTACGCACGGTGCAGAATTGCAGTCAGCTCCTCCGATTCGGAGGCAAATTCGCAAATATTTTGCGAACAAAAAACCAATTGGTCGAACCTCTTGCTTCTTGGCTCCATCAGTGGCTCGTCGTGACTGCTCTTGATGTGTGTGTGTCGCCTCTTTACCTTCTTGCTCCATCGTTCCAGTATGTATCTAGGGGACACTTGGCTTACTTGTTCGAAGCTTAACACGCTTAGTGCATGACGGCACAGTATCCCTCTCGACTCGAATAATAAGCATTGGCATTTTACCTCGGCTGCAACTGAGTCGTAGGTAACCGCGAACTTGTCCAACATTGAGCTGGAAACTTGTTCTCCGACTTCGTATACTGAATAGCCTAGAGCGGAATTCTTTAATCTGGTGATGCAATTCGCCTTTCCTTTGAATTGGGCTTGGACTTCCCTAAACTTTGCGTGGGTGTACGCATCTTGAAACTGAGCTTCGATGGAGGATTTGGTTGCACACGGTATGACCGTATGAAAATCTGCAGCATCTGATTCTCTCTCTGCTTGCTCCCTGCTTCCGAGGCAATTATCATAATATTTGACAAATTGGATAAGCGAGTTGTTCTGTGTAATGAACTTCTTAAAAAATGAATGCATGCTCTTGCTCCTTTGTGTGCTTCTCATCCCTGCCCAGAAGTGGTGGTCCAGATAGATAGGAACCCATATGTGACGGTCTTCGTACAGATCTGCATAATACACCCAAACACACACAGTAAAATACACCTGAGAGATCGTACAATTTACACCTCTGCTGCAGAATTTAAAAACACATTACCTGAGAGCCACTTGTTGTCCGCAAGACCAAAATTCACCAGAAAATCGTTCCAATTCCTATCGAATGAGTCTTTGCTGTGAGAGTTCCAAACAACATGGCTCATTTGTTGTTCGATATCGGCGTGTGCCTTGTACCCGTTTAATTTGCTTGGAATCTTCTTCATGATGTGCCAAATACACCAGCGGTGAACGGTTGTTGGCATACAGGCCTCTAAAGCCCTTTTCATTGATGCGCACTGATCGGTGAGAAACCCTTTTGGAGCGTTTCCTCCCATGCAACGAAGCCAGCATTGAAATAACCATTTGAATGATTCAATTTCTTCGTTCTTCATCAAAGAGCATCCGAGAAATGTTGACTGACCGTGGTGATTCACCCCGACAAAAGAACCACAGACCAAATTATACCTGAAACGAATTACCATGGTCCAGAATGCAAAATCATTAGGTACACCCCAACAAATGCTTAGAATACACCCAATGACACAGCCAATATACACCTCTGCTGCGGATTCGTAAAAATAAATTAATTTAGCATCATAAAAAGGGACAGTTTGTTACTTGTTTGTATTGTAGGTGGTGTCGAATGAAATGACGTCTCCGAAATACTCACAGGCGGCTCTGCTTCTTGCGTCGGCCCAAAAGGCCAGCTTAATCGATTGATCCTCCTCGAGTTCGAGCTCAAAAAAGAAATTCGGATTCTTCTCTTTCATCCTTAACAAATATTTCCCGAATTCCTTTGCATCTTCTTGTTCGGAAACATTCCACACTTCCCTGGTAATGTAATTCCTCACGTCCTTTTCGATGAAATTTAACTCGCGGTGACCCCCGGCAGCCGCAACAAATGATTATTGCAATTCTTGCAGAGCATGGCACTTTCGGATCACCCAAGGGGGGAATTCATATCTCCGAAAACGAACAGAGAATTCATGGTGGAAGCCTACCCCAGTTTCATTCCCTTCATAGATAGAAAAAAATTAAGTTCGCATCCATATGTAAGTTTTTGTTTCGTAAATTTGTTAGTACGCTTATTTACTTATATGCCAAATAAAATAACAGACTGTTGAAATGTGGCAATCCTTCAGATTTTTGCTCCTGTTTGCCACTCGGGACATTGGTCGTTATGGCTGATAAATACAAGAATGCGGAAATGTCAAATACTTGACCCGCTACACAAAAAAGCTCCAAGCGATGAGAGAAAGGACATTAATAAATTCATTGTAAGTTCCCTCTGTCTTCTTTACTTTAATAGATAGGTCTATTTTGAAATTTGAGTTGGGTGTATATTCCATATTCAATTGGGTGTATCTTGTCCATTGATTCGGGTGTATTACTGACTTGTTTTGGTATTTAAGGGATATGTATTTTCAAGATTGATAGCATATGCCGGCGGGAAACCTCTCGAGAAAGGCGAGAAGGAGAAGGAAATTAAAGCACCATATGTTAAAATTTCAGGCCAAAAAACAAGGTATAGATTTGTGACTCTGAACCTTAAACTTTCTTAAATGAGATTTGTAATTTATTTTCTTCGTTTTCAGCTATGACT
>NC_029776.3:107434801-107442141 GCF_000817695.3 Arachis duranensis
AATTTTTAAACTACACAATGCTATACAAATTACTGTAAATCAAACCTCAGGAACTTCGTTAGATTCAAATTCATAATCCACATCGCCTGGATTCAGCACAGAATCTGAGCTTGAAGGATCCATTATCTTCAAAACGAGTTCGAACTTTGATTTCAGAAAACAACAAATCAAGAGAGAAAACGAAGCTCGAGTTGCAGAGAGAGAAAAAGAGAATGTAAACGAAGAACATACCAGTGAGAAAAGAAGAGGAAAAGATCGATGGAGAAGAATGAGGGAAGACGCACGAGAAGAAGAACAACCAAATCTCAAAATAACGAAAATGAAGAAGGAAACAAATATTTTAAATTTGGAAGTTAGATATACGCGGCATATTATATAGCGCGTGTAATCAACGTAGCTGGAGGAGTGAGTATTTTAAATTTATTATTTAATAAACTTGTAAAGCATACAAGCCCTAATGGCTTGTATGCAGAGCTTTTCCGATAAAAGACTGCTGGAACAATCCAGAACATATCAAAGACTCCAACACCACCCTCTTGGCTCTTATCCCTAAGACTTATGATGAGTTTGGAAAACTCTTATTTAATTTAATGATGATCAAATATTATTAATATAATAAATTGCAAAATTATTAACTTGATTTCTATTCATATATGCTAATTTAAATAATTTTGCTATGCAGATTTTGTGGTTAGACCGAAAAATTGGCTAGCCCAACATGAATTCATACTCAGCCTTGATATTAATTTATTGTGATTATAATGGCTGAAACTATGATGCTAATTGGGCCGAAAATAAAAGAAATATACAGCAAGCCCAATTTGATTAAAAATATTTAGCATTGATATAAAATTATTTTTCATCCTTATGGCTGAATATTTTTGTTATGAGAATGGGCCAGATTGGATTGTTTTTGCTACAAGATCCAATTATGATCTTTGCTAATAGACCAAGACTTGGTCCGAATTCATTAAGCAAAGAAAGCAAAGTTCTATGTTTCCAACGGATCCCGCCTCAATTTTGGTGGATTTCAAATTCAATTAAACTTGAAGTGACTTGCATTGAAAATATGAAAGAGAAAGAGAAAAGTGATCTGATGGCTTTAATGTAGCTTACATGCTACTACACAAAAGCTTGGAGAGTTGATCTTAATTAATTTATTTGTGAATAACACTCATTACTCATAGCTTTACTTTTTCTCCATTCTCTCTCTACTCTTTCTTCTTGTTTCGGTCATTACCCAGCATCCATGGAAGCTAAGCCTAGCCACCAAAAAGAAGAAAATGCAAGTAACAAGACCATCACAATGATGGCAAGAAAAAGAAAACAAAAAGTATGCTGTGGCTAAGATTCTCTTTCACTTATGGTAAGATTTTGTGAAGAGATCTTGACTTCTCCATACCAAAAATGGATAAGGAAGATTTCGGCCAGCAAGGAGAAGATTTTTGGAATGGCTTGTCTCTACTTTTGAGTTCACTCATCACAGAAGGTAGCTAGGGTGGTTACGTGAGGGAGGAAGCAAAAGTGGAGCAGATGAAGCTATCATCATCATGAAGCATCAAGGGCCAGAAATTCATCTTGGAGAGCAAGCCAAGGATGAAGAGCTCGGAATGATGAAGATTGATGACCAAGGAAGGACTAGAGGTAATTGCATGTTGGGTTTTGCATGGGTTATCTCTTTTCTCTCTCTGGCCGAACCGATTTTGTTCATGAAGGAAGAAAAAGTTGGCTTGGTTTTTGGCCTTTGAAGCTTCCCTCTTCTATAAAAAGGGAGAACAGCCACGGTTTGAAGTAAGGAGAAAATGTGAGAGTGCGAGGAAAGCTACCTGAGCTAAGAGATTTCTCTTCTCCTTCAATGTATTCTGTTTTGTATTTTTCTGTTTAATTTTGTTATGTCTTGAGTCTCATGAAAAAAGGCAAACAGTGAGGTTTGTATGAAAAAGCCATAGAGCGAAAAAAGGCAGAGAGTGCAAAATTAAAAGAAAAAGCCATAGATGTCCTTAGAGTTCCTTTGTTCATCTATGTTGTGTTTCATGATTCTGTGGGAATCACCTTGTAAATTGGGTTAGCACTTTACAGTCTGTAATCAAGAAGATTATAGTGAAATTCCATCATTGTTGTGATGGAGACTGGATGTAGGCTGCACTGCACTTAGCAGCTGAACCAGGATATATCTGGGTGTAATTTTCTCTCTCTTCTACTCCATTTCTGTTTCTACTGCACAGGAGCTAAAACTGAAAAATATCTCATGCCAAGTGACGAGACAAAAACAAAAGTCTCGTGGCTAGGGACGAGACAAAAAGTTTAGGAGGTAAACACTATGGTCTTGTGGTGGTAGATGATTACTCTAGATTTAGTTGGGTACTTTTTCTTGCTCATAAGAATGACGCTTTCCATGCTTTCTCAACCCTTTGCAAGAAAATTCAAAATGAAAAAGATTTAAAAATTGTCCATTTAAGAAGTGATCACGGAAGAGAATTTGAAAATCAAGACTTTGAAAAATTCTGTGATGACTTTGGAATTGCTCATAATTTTTCATGCTCTAGAACCCCTCAACAAAATGGGGTGGTTGAGAGAAGGAATCGAAGCCTTCAAGAAATGACAAGCGCCATGCTTTGTGATAATGAGACTCCTAAATTCCTATGGGTTGAAGCTGTAAATACAACATGTTACATTTTGAATAGAACAATTATTAGAAAAGGATTGAAGAAAACACCTTATGAGCTATGGAAAGGAACCCCTCCAAATCTTAAGTATTTTTATGTTTTTGGATGCAAATGCTTTGTACTTAACAATAAAGAAAACCTTGGAAAGTTTGATCCAAAATCCTATGAAGGAATGTTTGTTGGATATTCCACCACAAGCAAGGCCTATAGAGTTTATCTCAAAGAGCATAGAACCATAGAGGAATCCATACATGTTACTTTTTGTGATTCTAACTTATTTCCCAGTACTGTGATAGATAATGATTCAGATTGTGAAGAAGCTGGAATAAATAAAGAAAATCCCCAATCTGCTCAAAATGAAGAATCTGTCAGTCCAGTTTTGTCTCGTCAGATTGGAGGAGACATTTCCATTTTGTCTCCTGAGCAGGCACGAGAAACAGAAACAGTGAAAACACCAGAAGCTCATCAAAGCTCAACACCTGTCCAAAATCCTAGAGAATAGAAGTCCATGAGGGGTTATCCTCATGACTTCATCGTTGGTGATCCCTCTCAAGGTGTAACAACAAGATCCTACACCAAAAGGCAAACCGAACCAAGCAATTTTGCCCTCTTGTCACAAATGGAGCCCAACAATGTCAAACAAGCTCTTGAAGATCCATCATGGGTCAAAGCCATGCAAGAAGAGCTTGCTCAATTCGACAAGAATGAGGTTTGGACACTAGTACCCCATTCGAATGGTAAGAAAGTTACGGGTACTAAGTGGGTATTTAAAAATAAACTTGGTTAGGATGGACACGTTATTCGTAACAAGGCTAGATTAGTGGCCCAAGGTTACGATCAAGAAGAGGGAATAGATTTTGATGAGTCTTTTGCTCCGGTAGCTAGAATGGAAGCAATTAGATTGCTTCTTGCCTATGCTGCCCATAAAGGTTTCAAAATATTTCAAATGGATGTTAAATGTGCTTTCCTTAATGGCTTTATTGATAGAGAAGTGTATGTGGCACAACCCCCCGGTTTTGAAGATAAAGAGTTTCTAAATCATGTTTTCAAACTATCTAAGGCTCTTTATGGTCTTAGACAAGCTCCAAGAGCTTGGTATGAAAGGCTTAGTGCCTTCTTGTTGGAAAATCAATTTCAAAGGGGTACCACCGACACTACTTTATTTATTAAAGCATCTAATGATGATATACTCCTTGTTCAAGTTTATGTTGATGACATTGTATTTGGATCGGCCAATGTATCCTTGTGTGAAGAGTTTGGAAAACTCATGACTAGTGAGTTTGAGATGAGTTTAATGGGAGAGCTAACTTTCTTTCTTGGCCTCCAAATTAAACAAACTCCTAGTGGTACTTTTATTCACCAAGGAAAGTATGCAAAAGAACTTATCAAAAAGTTTGGCCTGGAAAATTCCAAATCAATGGGTACACCAATGCATCCTAACACAAAACTTGAAAAGGATGATGATGGCCAAGATGTGGATGAAACAAGGTATAGAGGAATGATAGGTTCACTTATGTACCTTACCTCCTCTAGACCGGATATTGTCCAAAGTGTGGTGTATGTTCAAGGTTTCAATCTCACCTAAAAGAATCTCATCTTTCGGCTGTTAAGCGCATCATTAGATACATTAAGGGGACTTATGATTATGGATTGTGGTATCCTAAATCTGATGACTTTTGTGCAGTAGGGTTTTGTGATGCAGATTATGTGGGAGATAGAGTGGATAGACGAAGCACATCCGGCATGTGTTGCTTCCTTGGAAGCTCACTCAACATGTGGTCAAGCAAAAAGCAAGCCACAGTGGCTTTATCCACAGCTGAAGCTGAATACATTTCCGCATCTGCATGTTGCTCTCAATTGATTTGGTTAAAAATACAGTTGGAAGATTACAAATTAAAGATCAATAGTATACCCTTATTTTGTGATAATATGAGTGCTATAAACATTTCAAAAAATCCTGTTCTGCACTCAAGAACTAAGCACATTGAGATCAAATATCATTTTATTAGAGAACATGTGCAAAAGGGTACTATTGATATTCAATTTGTAAAATCTGAAGACCAACTTGCTGACATTTTTACAAAACCCCTCTGTGAAGACAGATTTTGTTCATTAAGAAAAAGCTTAGGAATGATTGACTTTGCTTCTGTTGATATTTTGTGAATTTTGATTCTGCTCAGTTTTATCTCGTAGGAATGATAAAAATCAGAATGTGTTGAAGGGCTTTGAACAAGGAGGAGGCTGCGCAGAATTTAATTTTCATGGGCCCTACCAAATCTCTTTGATCCCACCATGACAGTTTTGTTAGTTCCTCATTTTTGAAAATTACAATCTCTTGGTTGTCTCATCAAATCTAAATTGGAAGAGGATAATGTCAAATCAAATCTTTTCTTTCAACTAATCCCTTGATTCAAAGAAACCACCTTTTTCAGTTTTGTTTCAAAAAAATGGAACCCCCTTTGGTTAATAACCGCGCCCTCTTGATGGCCATTAACTCCCTCCACTCTCTCTTTCCAATCAGCATTTAATGTCCCTCTAACCTCCCTCCACTCACCTCACCCTTCGGCCTTCTCTTCAACTTCCATCACCATTCATCTTTTTCAGATCATGAAAAAGAAAACGGCCTTGAGAAGAAGTAACCGAACCATTCTCCCAAAAAGTCCACCATTTTCTTCACCCTAAACTCACACCCATATACACCTCCACTCCACATGCATCTGAAAAAAGCTCTCAGAAGACAAAAAGTTTCATGTTACATGACACCAGAGAACCTGCCAACTTAGAATCACTGGATTTCAAGAACAAACATCATAAACCTCACTCACACTATGATCCCTCTCGGTTCTATTCTTGTACCTTCTACGAATTTCACAAGGAGGTACTAGCCAAACGTCATCTTTGCTCATCCTATTTGGTGAATCTTGACTCTCTGGCTGCTAAAGGGATCAATTTTACTCTTCTGTTCGATGCCCTGAAGTGGACTCCACTGCTCCACATTCATAAACTGGTTTACCTGGGGCTGGTCCGGGAATTCTATGTGAACATGCGCCTAATAGATGGCTCAATCCATTCCTATGTCAAACGTGTTTACATGACTCTCAACCCTCAGACCATAAGCGCTGCTCTAGGGTACCCGGATGAAGGATCAAAAGTATACATGGCTGATAGATGGGATGACTAGGTTGGAGTCACTCATCAAACTGTTCTGCAACACATTTGTGCAAACTTGTCTGGCTTAGATGGATCAGTTCCCACTCATAAAGCTCTTGGCCCTGAGAACTCACTGCTACACCGCATCATCACACACATCCTGACACCACAAAGTGGTTCTCACCACAGAGTAACGCTTTCTGACTCCATTGTTCTCTTTGCTCTTGTTACCTCTTCTCCAATTTTCTTTGCTTATCTTATGATTCGTCACATGTGGGAGTCTGTTAGAAGTACTAAAAAGGCTAATCTCCCTTATGGAATGTTCCTCACTAGTATCTTCGAGTACTTTAAAGTTGATTTAACTAATGAGGCTGTTGAGAACAAGGTTTCACAGATCAAAGGAGGAGGAGCTTCTGGTAAGAAAAGCAAGCACTCAATGCCTTCTGAGCCGTCACTCAGCGACCTTGAAAGTCACCCTGTCGAACCATCTAAAGTGACTGAATCCATCAAAGAAGTCCTTAATGAATTTCTCAACATGTCCAAGTTAATGTTTCAATCACACAAGGCTGCCCGAAAGTTAGCATATGAAAATGAAAAAGCTTGGCAGAAATGTCAAGAACGGGTGGGCTTGATGATTCAAAGCTTTGAAGATGAGATGGGAACAGAGAACAAGGAAGAAGATTCTGGCTCGGAGTACAACCTATCTGATGATTAAACTTCTATTTAATGTTTGATATTGGCATACTTAGGCTCAATTTGATACTATGTTTTAATTACTGTTAGTACTATGAATCTGTGATACTCTGTAGACACTTTTGGAAATATTTTGGACATTATGCTTGCTATATCATATTCTTTTTGCAGGTACCCCTTGATGCCAAAAGGGGGAGGAATGTGAAAATTGAAACAGGAAAAACAGGGGAGACAGAGGATGAAATTCTCTTTTTGAGAGTTCATGATCACCCTTGTTAAAAGGATACACTTGATGCTTGATAATGCATAATTTATCATGTGATTGCTGATGTTGCTTGATGTTTATCTTGATAAAATGCTTGATTGATTATAATTGTGATACATTTATTTTTCCCATATGGCTGCCTGGTTGTTAATATGCATGTGTGGAAGCAATTGATTCATCTTGATGAATAAGTTTTGGATTAGGAACATACATCTGGTTCATCTTGGTAAACATGCTTGCTGAATACTTTATTTTTGGCAGTTCCTTTTAAGCATTGGGTATGAATATAAATGTTGAAAATTGTTGTGATCATGTCATGATTAAAAATAGGGGTAAGTACGATTTTGGTCCCTTAAGTTTAGTGCCAGAATCGAATTCGTCCCTCTTGTTAATTTGGGTTTAAAGTCGTCCTTAACGTTTTTTTCCGTATTAAAATCGTCCTTTTTAATTTTTTGGACAAAAATACCCTCACCACTACCAACATAATTACTTCCTCCACCACCACCACCAACACCAACACCACCGCCACAACCTCCACCACCAGCACCACCACCAACGCCGCCGCC
>NC_029776.3:107442744-107466556 GCF_000817695.3 Arachis duranensis
TTACGGGTTTTTTTTATTTTATAATTTTTATTATTAAAATAGGATAGGGGTAGTTTAGAAATAAAATAAAAAATTTTATTGAAAAGGACGATTTTAATACGAAAAAAAACATTAAGGACGACTTTAATGGCAAAATAACAAAAGGGACGAATTCGATTTTGGCACTAAACTTAAGGGACCAAAATCGTACTTACCCCTTAAAAATATTTTCTTACCATATGTATGTTGCTCTGATTTGATTAGGAAAATATTTTAAAACAGCAATTTACTCTCAAATTTTTCTGTTATGAGATTGAGCAGAAAATCATATTATTGATATCAAATGAGTTTTGACTATCATACAAATCTGCTCATAAATCAAGCCATTCAACATTTAACATTGAATATGTTGAATAACATTGTTGCCTTAGGCTTGATAAAATTGTTACAGGTTGGAGCTTCCCTTGGTAAAATAGCATATATTAAGGGGGAGCCATGTGACAATTAGAAAGGGGGAGAAATTAAAATATTCAAAGGGAGTATTCTATACTTCAATCTTTAATTTCTTTTCATTTCAATTTTAATAATGTTTGTCATCAAGGGGGAGATTGATGAGTTTGGAAAACTCTTATTTAATTTAATGATGATCGAACATTATTAATATAATAAATTGTAAAATTATTAACTTGATTTCTATTCATATATGCTAATTTAAATAATTTTGCTATGCAGATTTTGTGATTGGACCGAAAAATTGGCTAGCCCAACATGAATCCATACTCAACCTTGATATTAATTTATTGTGATTATAATGGCTGAAACTATGATGCTAATTGGGCCGAAAATAAAAAAAATATACAGCAAGCCCAATTTGATTAAAAACATTCAGCATTGATATAAAATTATTTTTCATCCTTATGGCTGAATATTTTTGTTATGAGAATGGGCCAGATTGGATTGTTTTTGCTACAAGACCCAATTATGATCTTTGCTAATAGACCAAGACTTGGTCCGAATTCATTAAGCAAAGAAAGCAAAGTTCTATGTTTCCAACAGATCCCACCTCAATTTTGGTGGATTTCAAATTCAATTAAACTTGAAGTGACTTGCATTGGAAATATGAAAGAGAAAGAGAAAAGTGATCTGATGGTTTTAATGTAGCTTACACGCTACTACACAAAAGCATGGGGAGTTGATCTTAATTAATTTATTTGTGAATAACACTCATTACTCATAGCTTTACTTTTTCTCCATTCTCTCTCTACTCTTTCTTCTTGTTTCGGTCATTACCCAGCATCCATGGAAGCTAAGCCTAGCCACCGAAAAGAAGAAAATGCAAGCAACAAGACCATCACAATGATGGCAAGAAAAAGGAAACAAAAAGTATGCTGTGGCTAAGATTCTCTTTCACTTATGGTAAGATTTTGTGAAGAGATCTTGGCTTCTCCATACCAAAAATAGATAAGAAAGATTTCGGCCAGCAAGGAGAAGATCTTTGGAATGGCTTGTCTCTGCTTTTGAGTTCACTCATCACAGAAGGTAGCTAGGGTGGTTACGTGAGGGAGGAAGCAAAAGTGGAGCAGATGAAGCTATCTTATCATGAAGCATCAAGGGCCAGAAATTTATCTTGGAGAGCAAGCCAAGGATGAAGAACTCGGATTGATGAAGATTGATGACCAAGGAAGGACTAGAGGTAATTGCATGTTGGGTTTTGCATGGGTTATCTCTTTTCTCTCTCCGGCCGAACCGGTTTTGTTCATGAAGGAAGAAGAAGTTGGCTTGGTTTTTAGCTTCAAAGGTGGAGGCTTCCCTCTTCTATAAAAAGGCAGAACAGCCACGGTTTGAAGTAAGGAGAAAGTGTGAGAGTGCGAGGCACAGTGTTCTCAGAGCTACCTGAGCTAACAAATTTCTCTTCTCCTTCAATGTATTCTGTTTTGTATTTTTCTGTTTAATTTGTCATGTCTTGAGTCTCATGGAAAAAGGCAAACAGTGGGATTTGTATGAAAAAGCCATAGAGCGAAAAAAGGCAGATAGTACAAAATTAAAAGAAAAAACCATAGATGTCCTTAGAGTTCCTTTGTTCATCTATGTTGTGTTTCATGATTCTGTGGGAATCCCCTTGTAAGTTGGGTTAGCACTTTACAGTCTGTAATCAAGAAGATTATAGTGAAATTCTATCATTGTTGTGATAGAGACTGGATGTAAGCTGCACTGCAGTTAGCAGCTGAACCAGGATATATCTGGGTGTAATTTTCTCTCTCTTCTACTCCATTTCTGTTTCTGCTGCACAGGAGCTAAAACTGAAAAATATCTCGTGCCAAGTGACGAGACAAAAACAAAAGTCTCGTGGCTAGGGACGAGACAAAAATAAAAAAAGTCTCCTCAAAGACCAACAAGTGTAATTAAGCAAAAAGGGGCTAAGATTCAACCCCCATTCTCTTAGCCACTGAAACTATCAATTTCAAAATCCGGAGTTTGTTGCCCAATTCAGGCCCATAGCCCTTTCCAATGTGAGATACAAAATCTTGACAAAAATCCTTGTAAAGAGATTGAAGCCCCTTCTTAATAAAAGGATATCTCCGCACCAATCCAGTTTCATACCAGGCAGGAACATCCAGGATAACATCCTTATAGCCAAAAAAATTATGCATTCCCTGAAAAGGATTAAAGGGAAGAGAGGATATATGGCAATAAAGATTGACTTTGAAAAAGCCTACGACAAGATTAATTGGAAATTTATTCAGAGAAGGCTGAGTGACTTCAAGCTCCCTACCAAGATCGGCAACATCATAATGCAAGGGGTACAATCGGTCAACTTTAATATCCTGTGGAATGGTAATAAAACCAGAGATTTCAAACCCGGTAGGGGAGTGAGGCAGGGAGATCCAATATTCCCCTATCTCTTTGTGATTTGCATGGACTATCTATCACAGAACATTGAACAATAAGTGGAGGAGGAAAACTAGAGTCCTATAAGGGTGGGGAGGAATGGCCCCAAAATTTCGCACCTCATGTTCGCAGACGACCTCTTGCTATTTGCGGAAGCTTCTGTCAGCCAGATTACTATAACTAAAGAAGTATTGGTGAACTTTCATGCCAGTGCAGGGATAAAAGTCAACAAGGACAAATCCACCATAGTATTCTCCAAGAACGCAGCAACCCACATCAGACAGGAAATTACTAGTAGAACTGATTTCAAGGAAAATAACACTTTGGGAAGATATCTGGGGGTTATGATAAACAACAACAGGAAAGGCAAGGAGAATTTCAAAACTGTCATCGATAGAGTCCATAGTAAGTTAAAAGGTTGGAAGAGCAAGTGCTTATCCCTTGCGGGAAGGATCACCTTAGACCCAATCAGCCATCAGTCCCAGTGTAAACTTTGAGATGCAAAACAGAAGGGTGTCTAAAGGAATATGCGAAGAAATTGAGAAGCTGCAAAGAGGATTTATTTGGGGAGAAACTGAAACTCAAAGAAAATCTACGCTGATGAATAAATAAAAGTTGAAGATAGTATTTTGCAACAAAGTTAAAAAATTACAGGTGGCGGTGATAGTGGTAGAAAGTTATGGTAGCGACAGCGTTAATATCGGTGGTAGATGATGGTAGAGAACTAATAAAGATAAAATGGACATTTGAATTAAGGGAAGTTCTATGGTGTTTACCAACATAGTCATCATATCATGCGGTCTGTATGTGTCGCTGTGGGGATGTGACACGTGTTTGTGGAGACTGGTCAAAGGTGCTTTGTTGATGCGGTAACGGTAAGGGAGCTCATCGTGATTCTGTTTTCCGTTTGGCCTAAATGTATTAATTAACGTAACTGAAGTGTTTATATTAAGTAGTAATATGGGCTAGTCCAATGAGGTGTTATTGGGCCATGGGAGTTTTGGGCTGAGGTAGTTGGATTTTTTGGCACTTTGAATTTTAATACTAGTTTAGTCTAGTAGTGTTGTCATAAAAAATAATGATAATAACTTTCTGGTTCAAAGGTTCAAAGCACCTGTGATGTAGACTTATTGAAATCCTAAACCATCCTGTTTGCTAAAAATTTTAAACTCCGACGTGATAACTAAATATCCTAATTATGTAAGCTCATTTAAATCATAAACTTTAGTCTAATGCATAGTGCATGATTTATTCTGCACGTATATCACGGTATATGCTACTTTATATGATACAACTATATGTATCAATAATTTATCAAAAATTTATTATCCTAAAAAAAAATTACAGTGAATCATGACTTAATGCCCTTTACACATTTGTCCTATAAATCTTTTTTCTTTGTAAACATTATAGAAAGGAATAAATTAAGAATTTAAATTAATATTTTTTTAAAAAAAATACTTGAAATTTTTGACACAATAAGAAAATTTTTTTTTTCTATATTCTTATACCAAAACATGTTTGATGGATAAAAATATTTTTTTTGTATGAAATATCTAAACATAAAATATTTTTACTTTTTCATGAAAAAATTAAAAAAAAAACCTAAATTTGTTTGTTGTTATTTTTTAGTAAATGATCTGTACTTTTTGAAATATTTTTAGGTTTTTTTAAAGTAAAATTTGAAACAATTGTCTTTTTGATATACATAAATGTAAAATTAAATTACAAATAATTACGTTTTACGTTATTTTTAAATTTTTTTGACAGCCTTAATAGTTAGAAAAGGTCATTTTCTTATTGTTATTGTTATATAAAAAAATAAAAAATAATTAAAATTTGGTATCTGGAGAGAACATGGTAAAACATGAAATAAATTTAGTTAAAAAGATTATAATTTTATTTTATTTGAATCAACTTAATTTTTAAATGAGCTAAGTTATTCTTGTTGAGTTAACATATTTTTATTATAAATTTATCACATATTCATGCATAATATATTTGTACTCCTCTTTTTTTGTTATTATTATTATTATTAATAATAATTAAAAGGTACTCTCTATTTGACATATTATAATACACGTTATGCATGTTGACTAAATTAAAAAATTATTTTCATTATTTTTATGCCAACACTACTAGACTAAACTAGTATTAAAATTCAAAGTGTCAAAAAATCCAACTACTTGAGCCCAAAACCCCCTATGGCCCAATAACAGGTACTGAACTAACCCATATTACTACTTAATATAAACATTTCAGTTACGTACTTATGTTAATTAATACATTTAGGCCAAACGAAAAATGGAACCACAATAAGCTCCTTTACCGTTTCCGCATCCACAAAGCGCCTTTGACCAGTCTCCACAAACATGTGTCACATCCCCACAGCGATACATACAGACCGCATGACATGATGATTATGTTGGTAAGCACCATAGAACTTTCCTTGAATTAAATTGTGTTTTGTACACTGTTACCAAACATGTTAAAAAAATTATGTCTATTTATATCCATATCTTTAGTATAATTGTGTTTGTGTCCATCCATTCTAAAAATAGTAACCAAACAGAGCATGATTGTATCCTGTATTAGTCACTATTACATTTGATTTTTTTCATCTTTTATTATTGCATTTCAGGGATTATTTTGTAATTCCACTAATAGCTATAAGACAAAATATAAACGTACTATTGGACCGTATGTGACAAAGCAGTGTGCCAATAAAATTGGCTGGTATAGGTGAAAACTTTCCAATAATATATATTCTCAATAAAATTTAGAGAAAAGGACAAATAGGTTCCTGACCTTTTTTCTCGTGAACATTTTTATCCCTGACTATTGAAAAATACTTTGGGAAAAAGACAAATAGGTCCCTGACTTTTTAAGTTTTTGACAAATTCATTCCTGACAAAATTTAAATACAAAAAAGTCCCTGACTTTAACAAACGGAGGACAATTTAGTCTTTCTGTCTATTTCCCTCTCACACATCAAACAGAACTGGCTGAGGTGGCTATAACGGTGTCCAGGTGTCCGTTACAGTGCCACGCTGGAAGGAAAAAAAGATCGAAGAACAAATAGGTCCTTACTGATCAAAACGACGTCGTTTTGATAAGGTAACCCTAATGAGATTTAAACTGGGTTTTTGAAGTAACATACACAGCACCTGTTCAGATTTGTTCATGGTGGTGTTGCTTAAATTGATGGCCAGTGATGGAAGCTCATCAATCAAGAGACAACGCGGAGGTGTTGGCAGACGACAGGAAGGCTCTTCTGTAAATGCAGCTCCATGTTCAGTTCAAGCTGGGGATGAGAAAGATTGCATCGCTCCAAAATGCTTCTGCGGGATGTATGCGATATTTTACATGTCGAAGACAAATACCAACCCAAACAAACTATTCTTCGGATGCCCATTCTTCAAGGTAAGCTCACAATTTTTCATGTATATGGATGAAGTTGAGAGTTTTTTTTTATCCCAACATATTTTCATACTATCTGAATTGATTTAGGTGAAACAACCATATTGTAAATTCTTTGTGTGGGTTGATGACCATATTGGAAGAATTGGGTGCATGGAGCCAACAAAGGAATTGGGTGACAATCAGAGCTTAAATGTTGAAGAACATTTTGGGAAGATAGAATTGGAGAACAGAATGGCTGATCTAGAGCAAAGGATAAATTACCTAGAGAACAAGAAAAGCAGTAACTTCTGGGTCATAGTTCTAAGCTTGATTGTTGTAGTTGTTGGTCTTTGTTTATTTAGGGTATGAAAAATATGAAAAAAATGTGGATTGTAATGAATTATATCTGTTAACTATTTTAGCTAATATAAATGAAAGAAAGAAGATTTTAATTATCCATATCTTGTTGGCTTGAAATAGATATAGAATGCGTGTAACATACATGTTTACTTTCAAGAGATGAACCTAAGTCAGAAACAAGCCATATATAATTCATTCAATCAACAATAATTCATTCATTCAACCTAAACCATAATATAGGAATATTGTCATACCACAACATAATAACATCTAGGATAAGTAACTGTAGTAGGTATATCAGCCCTTGGATTCCAAAATACTAATTCATAAGCAACTAAATTGGCTAAAAGAAAGTTTGCCAATATGTATTACAACCAAGTATTGCAGCAAAAAACTAATTTTTGTTTCCAAAATAAGTCAGGAACAAGCTTGTCACTTTGTCTGGTTCTTGAAGCCTGGATTTGGTATAAACTTGAATAGTCCTGTTGTGGCAGAAGTTGTTGCTGCCAGTGTCTCCTTTGATACTCCTCCACTAGATGTTGTTGTCACACTTGTTGAAGTTGGTGGAGCAACTTGAGTCTGAGTTGTAGTTGGTGCAGGTGGCCTTTTGATTGGTTGCTTTGGCCTAAATTTAGCTGGTATTTTGGAATGAGTATATTTTGTTGTCTTGATTGGTGCTTGGCTGAATGGTGCTGCATGTGAAGAAGTGTCCTGGGCTTGTTCAGCTGGAGCTGCCTGTTGTGTATTCTGGCCAGCCTACAACATTTATAATGAAGACACATAAATCCTTTAACACTTATAATGAAGACACATAAATCCTTTATCTTTTATAATGAAGACACATAAATCCTCACGTGCTTTGTTACCTCAGGCTCTGGAGCAGATTGGGATAATGGAAGTTCCACTAGTGCCTGACTACTTGAGTTCTGGTGCTTTGGTTTCCTGGTTTTAGGCTTCCAGTTAGGATTAGATGGTGCTCCCTTGCACGTCTTGTAGTTGTGACCCTTCTCGCCGCACTTGCTACATGTTATGCGAAACGTTTTTCTTACCTTGTCCCCTTGGATCAAATCCTCTATTGGATCCTTCTTTCTTTTATGCGCCTTTGGCCTACCAATCGGCCTCTTGATGGGTGGAGGATTTGGCTTGATATAACCTGTTCTATGCCAATATTCTTCACTGGGAACTGGTTGGATTGAGTGTGCATAAGTCAGATGGATGGACTCCATGCAAAGCCATTTGTGCACATAATCTTCTGGCTTGTCATGCTTCTTCCTAATAGCAGCAATCGCATGAACACAAGGCATTCCTATAATTCCACAATCACATTAATAATCTAGAATACATTACTCAGCAAAACAAGTTTTTAATCAAAGGGTAAGTAAGTCAACCTGTTAGTTGCCACATATTGCATGAACAAGTATGCTTCATCAAATCAACATCAACTCTTGATGTTTTTCGACTCACTTCAAACCGCTTCCTCTCGTTGTCACCTGTCCATTCTGCATTCCATCTGTTGCTGGGCCTAATCAATCGGCCAAGTCTTTTCTGCTGTACGGGAGCAAGCTTTCCAGGATATGCTGATAGTAGAGTGATATGCTTCGTCATTCTCCTCATGACATAACAGCGCAACTCTTCACACATTGTAAGAATGGGTTTCATTCTGTACTTTCCTATTTTGGCATTCCAGGATTCACACATATTATTTGTCAAAGAATCAACCTTGGGGCCATGGTTAAGGTAAGCCTTCACCCACACCCGAGGATCAAATCTTGTAAGATACTCCCATGCCTCTTCATTAATCTTCTTAAGCTTTTCCATAGTCTCAACAAACTCAGGAGGGGTTGAACAACTTGCACACTCCCAAACCACATCTCTGACTTGCAGATCCTTAAATCGGTTGATGAAGTTTTTCCATATATGCATCACACAATTACGATGTAGTGCCTCGGGCATCACCTCTTTCATTGCTTCAAGAAGACCCTGAAAGTAGCAGAATATCATTTCAAAATGAACAAAAAAGCATTAAAAGTGTAGCATAATACACAGAATGTTGAAGAATAAACACCAAAAAAGAAAAAATACACAAACTTTAAAGGCATATCAGCACCTGAAAATTTTTTGACAGCAACCCCTACCTTGGCTAATGACAGTAAAAGCTTGTTCATTAATTTAAAAACCTTTTAACACATTAGTAAAAGCAATTCACATACATACATATGAAGACAGCTCCACAATCCAAATTAAAGATCAGCACCAAGTATGTAATTAGTTGTAGCTAAAAATCTGGTGTAAGTCTCACTAACTCAAATTTATAAATTTTTGAAAAATTAAATCAAAGGCGTAAATAAACTAATGTTAATACACAAATCAATATTGGGTTCAATTGCAGGGAAAGTTCCTTATGAATAAACTAATGTTAATACACAAATCAATATTGGGTTCAACGCCACCAGATTTTGGGTTTCAAAATATTTCCAGTCAATCACATTAATTTACATTAGCATTATGGATGATTTTCTGTATATGTTTCAAGAACTTAAAGAGTGGCTAATGTTAATAAACTAATGATTTTGCAGGATGCATCTTTTGGGATTAAATCAAATGCGTAAATAAACTAATGTTAATACACAAATGCTAACTAAGATTGACTAATGCTGACTAACCTTGGCTAATGCTAACTAATGCTAACTTATGTTAACTAATCTTAACTAATGCTAACTAATGTTAACTAATATGATAAAACTTAAAGATTGCAATTTAGCAAAAAAAATTTAGAAATAGAACAACCCTCAATTTTTGCATAATTTTATAAACCAAAAGCCTCATAATAAAAACATAATGAACTAGAGTTCAGAACATAAGCATAAACAAATATATTACTAACCTTTTGTTGATCTGACATAAAGTTCCATCCGTGCACACTTGCATTCCCAAGATCTTCTTGTAAGAGAGTTAAAAACCATTTCCATGACTCCTTTGTTTCTGATCCGACAACAGCATAAGCAATGGTATAGAAATGATTATTGGAATCTTGGGCAATCGCTGAAAGTAACTGTCCACCAAAGTACCCTTTAAGAAAGCATCCATCCAAATATATTAGAGGTCTACACCCACTCTTGAAGCCTTTTTTGCATGCATCCAGGCATATATATATCTTATCAAATACTGGTGGGGATTGTGGAATTGGTATCACTTCTAAGAGTGCAGTAGATCCAGGGTTGCTGCGTAAGAGTTCGAATTGATAATCCCTCAGCTTTCCATATTGCTCACTCTCGCTTCCGACAATTCTGTCTCTTGCCTCCTTTAATGCCCTGTAAACCATCTTATCATGAGGATGTATCCCATACTCATCTTTCAGAAAATCACTAGCCTCCTTCCTAGTCATCTGAAGATGGATAGCTAGCCTTTTTTCAATTTTGTTGCTCAGCCAGTGTTGGTCAGCAGCATTACTCCCCATGTCCCTTGCACATGTATGCTCAGATTTAAAAGTTTTAACCTGGAAGCACCTAAGAGAATTATTGTAGGATACATGTACAACCCATGGACATTCTTCTCCTTTGCAGCCCACCCGAACCCTTTCTTTATCATTTTTAATCCATTGAAGCTGCCTACCCTCAGATATGAACAAGTCCTTCACCACTTCTTTAAAATCATCAAGAGTTGCAAACTTGGTGCCTACTTCAAAGTGGCCTTCTCCAAATCCATACTCATCATTGAACTCTGGCTAGTGTTGCTTCTTAGCTTCTTCATCAGAGGAAACAGGGGTATGCAAATCCTCTGAATGGTATTCATAGTCATACTCTGAATCAGTACAGCTTGAGTGTTGGTCAGGCCCATTACTAGGCCCACTATTGTTCAAAGAAGGCCCAGCTCGTTGGTCTACACTGGGCCCAACACCTGGTTGTACATTGGGTCTTTTTCCACCAATATTTGATCTATTCTTCCTTGGTGCATCCTGCCTCTTTATTGGATCCTTCTTCTTCTTCTCTTTCATTTTCCTCTTTGGTACAACCACTTTTTTCCCCTTGTAAGTCATACTTCTCTTCTTTTTGGTACGTTTCTCTTCTCCACTGCTATTCTCATCATCACGGTCATCATTATACCCCCGAAGGTGGAGGCTTGTAAGGTTCATCCTCCGTGCTCTCGTAGCCGTCATCAGATTATCACAGATGTCATCTACATCTACGCACTCAACATTCTCAGTTCCTGCATTCCCGCCTCCTGCTTCTTCTACATACTCAGGTTCATTGACAACATGATCAAAGTAAACATGAAACTCATCTTTTTCTTCATTCCTAATCAAATTGTCACACAATTCACGAATCCCATTATCCCCTGTTAAACGATGAAACCCAGATTCTATATCACTGACTGTACTATCAAACCAGTATATTGCCTTGTAGCCATGATATCCTAAACCCTCATACAACTTCACCAAATCCCCAAAGTTGATAAAATCTATGTCCATCTCTGGAAATTTTTCTACTTTTTCATCCATATAAACAAGTCCCCCATCACCATTCCTCACAAACTTTCCTCCATGGTGAAAAATAGGAATTACATATCTATCAGTCATCTGTAATTTTCAAACAAAAATAAAATCAACCCACAGTGCATAGAACCCTCAGAATCTTTCAAATGAAGACAAAATAACTTTTTTCAAATAGATTGAAACAGAAAGCAACCATAGCAGAATGCATTTACATGCATCATACCATACACTAAATAGAACCCTAACGCGAATGTCATCATAAACGTTGTGGACTTGCTTACCTTGATTGATGATTGAAATTCTTCAGCATACGAACTAAGTCTCTCTTACTCCACCTTCTTCGATGACACTTCAGTTTCGAGCCAGAGGGAAGGAAGCTCTGGCTTGATGAAGGGGTTAGGGCAGTATATGGTAATTTCTGTGTTGGCAAAGGGTTTTTATTAAGAATGGGTTACCTTATCAAAACGACGTCGTTTTGATCAGTAAGGACCTATTTGTCCTTCGATCTTTTTTCCCTTCCAGCGTGGCACCGTAACGGACACCTGGACACCGTTATAGCTACCTCAGCCAGTTCCGTTTGATGTGTGAGAGGGAAATAGACGGAAGGACTAAATTGTCCTCCATTTGTTAAAGTCAGGGACTTTTTTGTATTTAAATTTTGTCAGGGATGAATTTGTCAAAAACTTTAAAAGTCAGGGACCTATTTGTCTTTTTCCCAAATACTTTTAAGTTCCTGACGTTCTTAAAAGTTGGACGGATCAGTCCCTCTGTCCAAATGCCTCCGTCAGACCCAACGGAAAAGTTTGACGTGGCTCCCGTAATGATTGTCACGCGTACGCGTCGCCTGACAAACTTCCTTCTCACGCGTACGCGTGTGTTACGCCTACGCGTCGCCATGAATTCAGGAAATCATCAATTCTTCATGAATTCTCCACTTTTCATGCTTTTTTTTCCATTTCTTTCAAGTCATTCTTGCCTTCAAAACTTTAAATCACTCAAACAAACATATCAAGGCATCGAATGGGAGAAAAGTAAATTAAATTTAGCAATTTAATAGCCTATAAAGCATATTTTCAATCATTAAGCACACTTAGGAGAAATTCATAAAACTATACTATTTTAATGAATAAATGTGGAAAAATTTGATAAAATCCACCAAATTCAATACAATATAAACCATAAAATTGTGGTTCATCAACTTTCCTACACTTAAACATTAGTATGTCCTCATGCTAAACTCTTGTGGTTCATCAACTAATATGCAAAATACGTCTACCTACTTGGTTAAAAATGAATCAATCTCCAAGAACATATATAAACAAGTAGACCAAGAACATATATGAATAAGTAGGGCTAAGATAGTATGATGATTTATGAATTCCACTAATTCAAATATCAAAATGAAGTATAAATATACTTGCAAGAAGAAAGCTCGTGAAAGCAATGAACATGGAATTGAGCATCGAACCCTCATCGAAAGTGTTTACACTCTAATCTCTCTAGTGTTTGAGGGTCGATTCTCTCAATTCTTTACTAATCTTGTTTTCTAAGGCTTGCTCTTCTTCTTTTTTTTTTTTGAAACCAAACAGCTCAACACAATAGTAGTGGAGCAACCATGTCCTTCAACAAACAAAAACATAGAAAACATACAAACCTAACAAGAACCACAACAACACGAAAACAATCCCCATGTCATCTCCGGCATAGCCATCAACAATTAAAGGGATCTCCACCGCTCCACTCGTTAGCACTATTCGAAGACATGTTGACTATTTCTTCAACTCCTTTGCTTGTGTGCTGAAAGATCCGCCTATTCCTTTCCAGCCATAGGTTCCATACGATCGCGCAGAAGCACCTCAACCGGTGATTACACTCTTCCAACCTCCTCGGTTCATCTGTCCAACTAAGAAAATGCTCTTTCATCGATCCCGAAATAGACCATCGTCGGCCAGTAGTACCTCTCTGTTCCTCTTCATGTACTAGTTCATTAAAGTCTCCCATAAAACAGCACGAAACCTAACATAACCCCGCTATATAGCTCAACTCCTCCCACACATGAATCTTCTCATCTCTATTATGTGCACCATAGACCAAACAAACGCACAGTTGAAACTATTTTTTAATATCACTCCTTCAACACACAACCACCTCTCTCCCTTATAGCAATTATTTAATTTAAACACCATCTCATCCCAAATTAACAATAGTCCACCAGACGCCCCCTCAGAACCTACATATTCCAACCTGGGCTACCTTGTCCCCATATTCTTGCAACATCAAAGCTCGTCACTATCTGCCTTTTAATTTCAATCAAACCTAGCATTTGTAGTCTATGTTTATTCTTTAGGTCCTTCACCATTCTCAACTTCCCATTTCCCCTTAATCCCCTAACATTTCATGAACTGAATATCATTTTAAAGTTGTTTTGCACACCTGTTTTGCATGTTTAGGTCTGCACCGTCTCATTTTCGCTCTCTGCTTTGCCAATTTTTTTTACGAGCTATTTCTTCGTTATGTGCTTGAAGAATTGCCACAATATCATCTTCTTCGTTGTATAATATCGCTCCTGACTCGTGTGCCAACTCCTAGGTCTTTCTATTTTCTAACAGTTGCTCCTCCACATCGGTGTGCTGATTGTCACTTGTTTCCGCATCATTCCCCCTTTTCTCATGGCCAGGTTCGCCCCCTTCAATGCTACACTCATTCATCCTTCCTGTTTTCAAACAGTACTGATCCCTACCAGACATTTGTTCGCTCCATGTATGGTTCCTTGCTCTGTCGCTCTGCTTCCCGTGCCTCCCCTCTGTGTTCCCAGCCAATATCGCGCCTCCATTCTTGTAAAACTCAGAGGTTTTGTCACTTCGATCTCCCCCTTTCCCTGTTGTTCTGAATCGCCACACATACTGAGGTCCGCCGCAACCACACGCACGTCTTTCCCGCCGCCGACGTCGCTCCCAGCGTCTTCAACAGCATCAGTCGTGCTGGGTTGGGGCCAGACTTCTCCATCGCGAAGCAGCTGCGCCCCCAGGTTCTACCAATCAACATATATTCAATGCATGGATACACATATCAAGAAGTCTTTTCAATATTTGTAATGGGGTTAGGGCTAAATTTAATTTACTTTTCTCCCATTTGATGCCTTGGTATGTTTGTTTGAGTGATTTAAAGTTTTGAAGGCAAGAATGGCTTGAAAGAAATGGAAAAAAGCATGCAAAGTGGAGAATTCATGAAGAAATGAGGATTTGCTGAATTCATGGCGACGCATACGCGTGATACACGCATACGAGTAAGAGGGAAGTCTGCCAGGCGACGCGTACGCGTGGCGTGCGTGACAAGCATTACGGGAGCCACGTCAAACTTTTTCGTTGGGTCTGACGGAGGTATTTGGATGGAGGGGCTGATTTGTCCAACTTTTAAGAACATCAGGAACTTAAAAATATTTTTCAATGGTTAGGAACGAAAATGTCCACAAAAAAAAATAAAAAATCTATTTGTCCTTTTCTCTAAAGTTTATAGACATCAGATTTTGTTTTGGAAGTACCATCAGTGAAATGAAACAATTTTATAGTAATTTACTAATTTTATGTTAAATGAATTAAATAAAAAAACGAAAAAGAGATCCAGTGATTGAATTTTATTTCAACCTTTTGGATGTATTTTTTAAACATTTGTCTAAATATTCTTATAAAAACTCGAATTAAATATACAAGTTATTTATTGAATATACAATTTGTTTGCTACTTACAAATAAATCTTTTTGGACTATTTTTATAACATTCTTTTAAAGGTTTATTTATTGTTCGTACTTTTTAGAATTATTTTTATTAAAAATATAAATTTTTGAATATCATTTTGGTAGTTTAATTTTTTATTAATGCATAAAAAATACATTAAAATCTTAAATTTTGTGTATATTTTATGACCTTTTTTTTTCAGAAAAATTATGCATACAAGCCATTAGGGCTTGTATGCTTTACAAGTTAATTAATAAATAAACCCCAAAAATACGATACAAGGTCTATCTTCTTCTTCTTCTTCTTCTTCTTCTTCTTCTTCTTCTTCTTCTTCTTCTTCTTCTTCTTCTTCTTCTTCTTCTTCTTCTTCTTCTTCTTCTTCTTCTTCTTCTTCTTCTTCTTCTTCTTCTTCTTCTTCTTCTTCTTCTTCTTCTTCTTCTTCTTCTTCTTCTTCTTTTCTTTCGTTTCTTGCTTTCTTTTTCTCGTTCTTCTTCTTGCACGTTCTTCTTCCTCTTCCTCTTCTTCTTCCTTTCTTTCGTTTCTTGCCTTCTCTTTCTTCTTCTTCTTCTTCTTCTTCTTCTTCTTCTTCTTCTTCTTCTTCTTCTTGCTGCACGTTCTTCTTCCTCCTTCTGTTCTTCTTCTTCATTTACGTGCTTTTCTCTCTGTTTTCTTTCTTCGTTATTCTCGATTTCCATTGTTTTTTGACATCAAGCTCTGAAATCATTTTTGAAGAAGAAGAAGCAGCAGAAGATGAGGTAGGAGAAAGAGAAAGAGTTCTGAAATATGTATAAGGTGTACTTCAATGAATTTTGGGTGTATTTCTTAAATCCTTTGGGTGTATTTTTGTAATCCTTTGGGTGTATTTCTGTAATCCTTTGGGTGTATTTCTATAATTGTTTGGGTGAATTCCTGTAACCGTTTGGGTGTATTTCTGTAATCCTTTGGGTGTATTTCTGTAATCGTTGGGGTGTATTTCTGTAATCGTTTGGGTGTATTTCTGAAGTTTCATTATCTTCAAATTTGGCAAGAAAATTGTTTTGAGGAAGAAGAAGAAGAGTCGTTCATAATGCATGGTGAGTAGCGCGCTTTGGAAACAGGAAGTTGTTGAATAACGTGCGTTTTATTTACTTTTGAATGTGGAAGTGTGTAATGCGTTAATAAAGTGTAATAGGTGTGTTTTATTGGACTTGTAAGACTTGTAAACTAAAAAGACTTGTATGTGTAGCAGGCCTCTTTTTTTTCAATTGATGATTGTAAGCTTATGAGTCATACTATGAAGTTATGGGAAAGGGTGATAGAACGGAGGTTGAGAAAGGAGACACAAGTAACAGAGAACCAATTTGGATTTATGCCAGGCAGATCTACCACTGAAGCGATATACCTATTAAGAAGGATGATGGAGAGGTATCGTAGTAATAAAAGGGATCTACACATGTGGAGAGGTATCATAGTAATAAAAGGGATCTACATATGGTGTTTATTGATTTGGAAAAAGCGTATGATAGGGTACCAAGGGAGGTCTTATGGAAGGTTTTAGAAAAGAGGAGAGTAAGGATCGCATATATTCGGGCAATTAAAGACATGTATGATGGGGCCACAACTAGTGTGAAGACTCAAGGTGGTGTGATAGAGGAATTCCCTATTGGTATAGGATTACACCAGAGATCATCCTTAAGTCCATACCTTTTCACATTAGTCTTGGAAGTACTCACAGAGCACATCCAAGAGCCTGTGGCATGGTGCATGCTTTTTGCCGATGATATCGTCCTTATGGGAGAGTCAAGGGAAGACCTAAATAAGAAGTTGGAGTTATGGAGAGAAGCTCTAGAAGTGTATGGTTTGCGCATAAGCCGTAGCAAGACGGAATATATGGAATGTAAGTTCAGTCTGAGAAGGGAAAACTCCAATATATATGTGAAAATTGGAGAGAACATCCTACGAAAAGTTACAAGTTTTAAGTATCTTGGGTGCATCATACAGGATAATGGATAGATTGAACAAGATGTAAATCATAGGATCCACGTAGGTTGGTCAAAATGGCAGAGTGCGTCTAGTTTTATACACGGCAAAAAAGTGCCTTTAAAACTTAAAGGTAAATTCTATCGCATCGCTATAAGACCGGCTATGCTTTATGGTACGGAGTGTTGGGCGGCTAAAGGGGAGCACGAACATAAGCTGAGTGTGGCAGAGATGAAGATGTTGAGATGGATGAGTGGTCATACGCGATTGGATAAAATAAGGAATGAGGATATAAGGGAGAGAGTTGGAGTAGCACCCATTGTGGAAAAGATGGTTGAATCGCGTCTCAGGTGGTTTGGACATGTGGGAAGAAGACCGATAGAACATCCAGTCAGGAGGGTGGATGAGATGGAAGATGGACAAAGGGCGAAAGGCAGAGGAAGACCTAAGAAGACCATCCATGAGGTGGTCAAACGAGATCTACATGTAAACGGTCTCTCTGTAGACATGATATATGACAGAGTACAATGGCGTCGTTTGATTCATGTAGCCGACCCCACTTAGTGGGACAAGGCTTTGTTATTGTTTGATGATTGTAAATTCTAATATGTATCCGTAAAAGCGTAAACAGTTAAACCCTTAATTTTCTTAACAAATATCCTTTGGTATTTTTTACTTAACTTTTTCTTTAATTATGATAAAAAAAGCTATAGGAGTACTTAAATTATCTAATGATTTTTATTAACAAAATAATCTAATAATATATAGATTGAATTTGGAAAATAATTTTATTATGAACTTTTTTCTGCTACTGTATCTTGCACTAGATTTTTTTTTGGGTAGGATAGATTGAACAATTTCAATTTTAAATATTACATCATAGTCCAAATACAATACATTAAGACTTAAGAGATAATATATTTAACCGTTCAATAAAAGCCTGAATCATTATTATGCACTAAATTTAAACTATTGTTATTAAAATCGGACTGAATTAGCCGATTTGTACCTGAAATGAACAACTCAAGGAGAAAAATAGTACTCACAACCACCAGGTTGTTAAGCTTGTTATTAACATATATGCAAATTCGAAAATAATAGTTATTTTAATATAAAAACAAAATAAAAATATTTATGATAGAGTAAAATTAACAAAATACTTATTGTTCCTGTTTCATAGTATTTTAGAATAGCTAAATTTTTTTAAAATGTCAGTGAAAATATGTATTTTAAATTTTAATTTTAAATTTTTAACTATATTTTGTTTTTTATTTACATAGAACCGGATCAATCAGTTTAACCAATAATCTATCGGTTAAATTAATAATCTAATAACCTAATAATTTAACTGGTTCGATTACCGGTTCGATTATGAGAACTATGATTTAAACCATTTAATTACGCTAGTACATGATAAAAGAAAGTAATATCGGAAACTGGGCCGAATGGTGTATTGGGTTTCAACTTCCAAATATTGAAGGGCGATAGAGCCCAGCGAGTTAGTTGTTTCTAGATGCCTAGATGGATTAGCCAAAGCGAAGGAAAGGGGAAAGACGAAGTTGAAAAACAGAAAGAAAAAGGTTGGTTTTGGTGATCGAACTGGAAGATGAAGGTCCGTTCGGAAAGGGAAAAGACGAAAGTGGTGATTAGGCATTTGCCTCCGTCTCTGACTCAATCTGATCTCCTCCATCACATCGATAATCACTTCGCTTCTCGCTACAATTGGTTTTCTTTCCGCCCCGGCAACACCAGGTACTGCCCCTTCCTTCTAAGTTCTAATTCTCCCCTTTTTTCCTTCAAAGAAATAATTCATTCATAGAATAAAATGGAATTTATAGGATATCATTTATTGATTGTTATTATGCTCTTTCTTTTTCTTTTCTTTTTTTTTTAAAGTCGTTTGTTTTGTCACCTCATGTGTTCCATGGAGGGAGGGTTCCATCCGTAATTATTATTATTATTATTGTTATTATTATTATAGAGATATATAGTTAGACACCGTCTAGCCTCTAGAATCTAGCTGAGCTGAGCTTACTCGAGCAGCGATGCCAAAGAGAAATGAACCAACATGCTATTGCTATACTGACCCAGCCTTGTTTTGTTGGCTTGGCTGCATCTGCACCATTTTTTTTCATTGAATATACTTTAATAAATCCTAGGGATTTAGATCAAGTTGTAGTTGTTGGCTCTCGGACACTTTTAATCTTGCTGGTCAAATTATAGTTCCATCTTCCTCTTTTTACGTTGGATTGAAACAAAGCAGAACATAACATTGAAATTGCAATTTCTGCATGTTATAATAATATTTGCAGCCACAAGAACCAGAGGAATTCTCGAGCTTATATAGACTTCAAGAGTCCTGACGATGTTTTTGAGTTTGCTGAGTTCTTTGATGGACATGTTTTTGTCAACGAGAGAGGTAATTCACGAGGCATATTTTGTCCGTAACTGTTTTGATGTCAATCATTTTTGTGAACACTTAGAAGAGTTTGTTTGCTCTTTGTGGTGGATAATTTTTTTTTCCTCGAAACATGAGTGATGTTTTCTGTACTATTTTTTAGCTTTCTAAAAGGCCTATGCTTGTTGCAACTTTAATTGATTGTTTCCATGACAGAATTCATTTAGTGGACTTAAAATTCTACCTCGTCTACAGATCAATCAACATTTTTCACAAATTTTATGAACAGAGGCCCGTATTTTCATATTTATCATTTCCTTCAATTTTGAACTTCTATTCTAATCATACCCCTCAAAACCAATAATATTGAAGTTAAAAAAAAGTCTAAATAAAGAATTTATATAAAACTTTATGTGCTGTTTGTAAGTTTGTTTTAATCTTCTGTATTTAATGTTGAATGTTTTAATGGTATTCAAAATCTTAATGTCTAGTATTCAATCAGGTGCGCAGCATAAAGCAATAGTAGAGTATGCACCTTCTCAGCGTGTTCCAAGACCAACTACGAAAAAGGATGGTCGTGAAGGGACTATATATAAAGGTATTAATGTGATTTAATTTTTTGTGGTCTAATTGTTTAAATGTTCTAATGCTAGGTAGTTAGGGGTTTACAACATGTGCACTTTTCATTTAATCCCCTTGTCTTTTTGCCCCTGATGACAAGGACAGATCCAGACTACCTTGAGTTCTTCAAATTCATTGCAAAGCCTCCTGAACATCTTCTCAGTGCAGAAATACAATTGGAAAGAAAAGAAGCTGAGCAAGCTGGTTAGTTATAGCTTCACCAAATTTATTTGATTAAAAGTCAGTAGGCAATAAGTCATAAGATTGAGGTTAAACAAGTCCATGAAGATTTATCTGAAGACATATTTCAAAATTACCATGCCTAATGGTCTCCTTCATTCTAGGGGCCAACAAGGAAGGACCTATTGTCACACCCTTGATGGAATATGTTCGTCAGAAACGTTCTGTTGACATTGGTGCACAGGTAATGATTCCATTTCTACTTTTATGTCATTAGTTAGACTCTCAATGTTGCATTTAATTTGCAGCTGATTGATTTATTGATAAGGTGTTTTATTCATCTTGTTGTTTAACCTGATTCAGACAACTGTTAGAAGTTTAGTGAATTAATTATTATATTGTATCTTTGCGCCTGTGCTTTTACAAGGCTTCTGCTGGCTATGTTGAGAATTGATTAGAATTATGATGATTTTACAAACTAAGGGTCTGTTTGGTTTGTGTTTTATTTTTGTTTTGAGGGTTTTATGAAGGAAAAAGTACAAACAGAAAATGGACTAGTTTTTATTGTTTTCACTTTTTTTTCTTCATAAAATTGTTAAAACAGAAAACCTTGGAAATGAAAACAGAAAACATTTTCTGAAACCAAATAGGGCCCAGAGATTTGAACAATTATATTTCAAATGTTTAAGATATGCTCGTGCTCGCACTTAATATGCTTTAACATTTCAAAGACAGGAATGCGTGATAATGGCTGCAAGTGGGATTGACACTTGCTGATATCAAGATTTAATGTTTGCTTAAAAAGAGTGACATTTTGTATAAATTTAATTAATAATAGTATGTAAAAATGTTAACCATTTCAATTTATTAAGTTTAGACAGAGATGGACACCCACTTTGCGTCAATGTTATTTGAAAGCATTTTTGTGCCTTTTTAATTAAGCCATTAATTGCATTCTTACTTGATGCAAAGCTTCCAAATATGGGGAAGGTTTACACTTGTATTTATCATGATGAATGGATCTTCTTGTATTTTGTAATCTTGAGAGAGCATTGAATGTTATGGGTTTTGATGATCTATTACTGATTGGTTGGTGAACATATGATTAAGTTATGATTGGTGAGTTGGGTCTTATAAATCGACAACAGTTGAGCTGGAATGGGCTTGTCTTCCTCACCTGCTGAGTAAAATTATTCTAGTCCTATATCAATTTAATTTGTTACATTGCAGATAACATATGTTTGGATGGTTTATCATGGTTGTTATTTAATAATACTCCATATGTTATGGTTTATTAATCAATGATAGGCTTTCCCAGTCACCACAAAAGGTAGCAGAAGTGCTAGAGCTGCTATGCGAGGCAAGCATGGCTCAGGCAATACCAAACGAGGCTTGGAAAAGAAAAAAGTAAGTGCTAGTAATTAAAAAGAATGCATTTACTATGAATTGGCTTATTTTGAATGCCTTGACATTTTCATAGAAGAATTAATTTTTCTATCAATACTATAAATACAAGATGAACGTGCTGTTAATGGTTCACTTCATTCTGAGGATACATTTTAGGGGGTCTTGAGCTTTAGAATGACTCTGAGCCTTCTTCTATAAAAACAGAAAGAAATAAAGGATTGAGGCTTCAAGAAAGCAGTCACTGCTAAATGTGTTTGTACGCCAGTGGCATTACATGACTAAGTTTGAATCAGCTTCGTTTTTTTCTTTTCTCTTTAATAATTGATTGTTTCTAATCAATGTTTCCTTCATTCTTCCAAAAAATAGCAGATGCTGTGACTTGTTGAAATTGTTTCTGATTTTCAGTATGTTCAAAAGGACAATGCAAAGGATGCCACTCGAAAAGAGTCCAAAGACAAGTCAGCCTTCACTGTGGTCCCCCGGCGAGAGGATCAATCAGCTACTTCGAATATAAAAGGAATATCTGAACTTGAAACTTGTAATTTGACTTTTCTTCCTTTCTATTTTGTTTGATTAGCTTTTTCCTGTGAATGCGTTTGGTTCATATGTGCTTAAGTAGAGGAGTAGAAGATGAATCTTTAATTCATACGTGGTTATATACACACACGTGCACACACACACACATACACTCAAATATATATACTCATTCATCTCAGCTAATATTACTTTTTTTCCTACCATGAATGAAGTACACGGCATTGAAGGTCCAATTTCTGGAATCCCGGTGACTTCTGACTCGGGAAAGAAAAAGATCCTTCTTCTGAAAGGAAAACAACGGGAAATTCCTATTGTAGGTTTTCTTTTACCCATAAAGGGTCCCTTCCTTTTCTACAGTATTAATTTCCCTTACGAGAAGTGATTTCAGATGTCCTAAGTCACCCGTATGTACTTTTAGACCCTTACTCAAACATGGGGTGAGCTGATTGCTGTGAATTTGTTATTAAGAAATTTTTATGGCACTTTCAGACCACTGAGGGTGTGATAAAGCAGCAAAGTATACAATCTGGAAATTCAGCTGGTTCAACTACTGCAAAACAGAACCAGAGGCGTGAAGCAAGTGGAAGGTTGATTAGGAGCATACTTCTAAATAGTGAGGCTCGTCAAAGTCAACCTTCAACTGCGACCCAACATAAGATTCAAATCTTAAGTTCAGATAATGGTAAGCGACCTGCTCGTTCTTTGGAAAGCAGCAAACTTAATGCTGAAGGGGATTCCAAAAGATCTTTGGATGAAAGACATGGTTTGGGTAGTGTTGGTGAGAAAATAGAAAAACGTACAAGAAACAAGGATAGACCTGACCGCGGTGTTTGGACACCTCTTCGTCGTTCTGATGTTTCACATGCTGATAATGAGCAGTCACCATCCTCATTGATACAGCCTACTCTTCCTGAATCAGGTGAAGGTTTGACCTTTTGACTGCGCATTGAGTTTACCAACAAAATAGACAATATATCTTATCTAATATTTGTTTTGAAATTAATACCTTACTTGAAATTTGGCATAACAAAATTTGTTTATCCTCTGGTTTTGGCAGAGGTAAAAGAAAATGTTACTGCTGCAAACAGGAATGGGGAATCTTTAGCTTCCTTAGTTGGACGTAGCAGTACCTCTGTTGAGAATGGTTGGTGCTCTTTACTGATTATGGCTAATTATGGAAGAATCATAATATACACCGTAGTTTCTTTCTTGCCTTATGATAATGGATTACAGATACGTCCCTCAACTGATCGTTTGAGTTGTCTAGGTCCTCAAAGGAATTTTACTCGCCGAGGAGTTTCCCATATAGGGAAGGATGATGTTGCTGTCAGTTTAGGTGATGGGAAGGCATCCAAAAAAGGTGGTGGTGGGCATGGTGCTCACGAGGTATACATTTCAACTGCTAATGTACTTTCTCATGCCTCTTCCTTGATTAACCGATTAAAGTGCTTATTGTGTCTGCAGAAACAAGTGTGGGTTCAGAAATCATCTTCAGGGTCTTAAAAGTCCAGATCTGGTAAGTCATTACTCATTTCCCACCGATGTTTATCATCTGATATCTCAGTTTATGAAGAAGTTCACTATCTTTTGTTTGTCAAATCATTGTATTGGTTTAAATCAGTGTGTTGAATGCAACGTCAATGTTGCACATATCCCACTGCTCATAAGTAATGACTTTCATGCGAGTTTTTGCAATTTGCGATACCAATGTTGCTTCAAATTTGTGTTGGACACACTTAAAATTTTACTACCCGAAGTGGGATGACCATGACATTTTTCTTATCCGGGTATATCTGGTTGTGCTTTATTCATTGTGGATGTGATTTTTTATTTTCTAAAGTGTACAAAATCACC
>NC_029776.3:107466693-107469106 GCF_000817695.3 Arachis duranensis
ATGTTGGGCTGTGACCGTCATTTGGTATATCATCCACAACTAATTGAGGTCAACCAAAGGCTTAGCGACTTGTAAGGTTCGTTAAAAGGACTACTTAAATTTTATTTATGGAACTACTTGAATGTTCTTTATGGAACTTCTTTGTATTGAGATAAATTTAATCATTAAATTTAACAGAAAGATCCAGTTTTTGCCCAAGGGAGCGTGCGCAATGAAGGAAAAACAATACATTACAGACCTCGGTGACATGGTTATTTACTGAAACAGAGTGGCATGGTTAAGCATGTTCGTGGGCTTGACCTTACACTGTTCGTGTCTCCTTATATTGTTGAGTATTTGAAAGTCGGGAAATGTCTCTGTTTGGGATGTATGCTTACCACGAGTCTGACAGTGTATGCTTGGAAGTAAAATATGCAGCGTTGTCTCGTTCAGTTCCCATTTAGTTAAATACCATTTTGTGTTAATATTATTATAGCAGTGGGGATATATTCAAAATTAGGCCTGCAATGGTAAGTGCCGTGAGTTGCTCAAAATGCCAAACGCCGATACCTATTTAGTATTTACTCCTATTTTAATTTCCCTGTCAAAGATCAAACATTAACCTATTTAATGCTAAAATTATTTTGTTACCTGAAATTAAGTACATTCTGGCAGGTGACCTACATTTTTTGGTTAATTGAATTTCTGTTTAACTATTATTGTTGTTCTTACATGATATAATAGGATTATTTGCCATGTTTCTTACCTATGAAGTACGCACATTGAGTCATTGACATAGATAAAGGATATCATACAGAACATGTGGACATACCAATTTTAAATTTTGTTTTATAAGATATAAAGTTACAATATATTGTTATGTTTTAATAAATAATATATTAATTTTGAAATTTATTTTAAGAATATAAGTTAAGAATAAGATTTAATATGCTCACATGTGATGATATTTAGGTGTGTTTAAGCGTATTTGGAGAAGTATTTATTTTTTGTTAAAATACAATTGAAGATAGAAGACATGCATATTGGACGAGAATCGAATGAGCATGTGTCCAAAATGTGTTCGACACACGCAAATACGATAAGTCGGTGAAGTGTTTGTGTTTTATAGTTTCATACCTGTATTGAAATCAAATTTTTTGCCATGGTTGGTTCAACGTGAGATATTGTATACTTTCAATCATAAATACTAAACTTTAAATCATAAATCTTAAATTTTAAACCCTAACTCTTAAATAGTAAAACATAAATCTTAGGGGTTTATGGTTCAGAAGTTTGGGTGTAAGCTGTAAAGTTCAGTATTTAGAATTCAGAGTTTAAGGTTTAGAGTTTGGAATACGAGGATTCGAGGCTCAAGTCTCAAGGCCCAAGACCGAGAGTCCAGGGTTTTAGTTTTTGGGTTTCGAAATTTGGGTCTAGGGTGTGGTTTAGAGTTTAGGGTTTCAATTTTATTGAAGAATCATATTTCGATTAAACGAGACGTCTATAAAATGTAGAGATTAAATCATTAAATACGTAATGTATAAATGACTAAATGATCAGTTAATAAATTATAAAATCCCGTAGATATCTAGTAAATGACCTAAAAGTCATTGAAAAAGGTGCAAATATATAAACATAAGCTAGATACAACAAAGGAGGTACACTGTTTTTTAATACACTTAGTTTACTATAAAATGTTATTTTATTTATTTAGGCATGGAAAAGTCAATCTAAATACTAACCAGGAATCAATCCTCTCATTTTTTTAATGTATCAATTGAGAAGGTAAAGTATAATTTCTAATATATATTTTTTAAAAATTTAACTATCAGATATATATTTGATACAAATAAAAAATTTTTGAGATAAAATTAAAACAAAAAAAATAAAAAATATTGTTAAAACTTTCAACAAATTTCAAATAAAAAAAATGTTTCACTCTTCTTTAATTGACGTTGTAATATAATTTTTTACTATTCAATATTTATTATCATCTAAACATCATATTTTATAATATCAATTGATGAGAATTGAAAAAATTCATTTTTTTTATGCATATATAAGTGAATATTAAACAATAACTATTGGTAGAGTCTAAGGTTTTTTAAGATGTAATTTAATCATATGAGATTGTAAAACACACACATAACATAATTTTATGTTAGAGTAGATTATCAAAATACTCCTGCAAAATTATTTGTACTAAGATTATAACAAGAAGCGCAGTTACTTAATTTGATTTTAAATTAATAGTTAAAAATTATTAAATAATTTAATATATTTAATTAAATTATTATTTAATAATTTTAAATATAAACTTCATATAAAAATAATTACAAATAATAAAATTTTGTCTAAAAATAATTAATTCATAAAAAATGAGGTAAAATATTACAAGTGAATTTCATTATTCTCCATTATTTATGCTAAAATA
>NC_029776.3:107469133-107557126 GCF_000817695.3 Arachis duranensis
TATTAAATTTTATTACAAATATAAATAATAAAAAAGTCCTTAATATTTTCTTTTTCTCTCTCTTAACCTTTAAGTGTTGTAACTTTTTCTGTCTATTTAGTAATAGATAATATAAAAATTAATCAATAACTTGTTAAATTAAAAAATCAAATTTAATTTATAACAAAAATAAAAAATAAAAACTTGAAAAGAGACGGTGAGTGAACGTCTAAAATTAGGGGCACAAATTTGATACGCAGGACACATTTGTGCATCAAAATACTAAAAAGTTATTTGGCTCACTGGTCAGTTAAGTAGGGTAAAATAAAAATATTAATTTTTATAGGGGTCTTTTTCACAATCGCATATAAAATAGAGGGGTTATTTTTTAATTTTTTAAATAAATATATTTAGCTTAGTTGTTAAAATTAGTTGGACCCTCAGTATTTAGTTAACTATTACTGTCGCTTTCCTCCTCTTCCTGGTTCTCTTCCTCCCCTTCCTTTGTCTTCGC
Source organism: Arachis duranensis (assembly GCF_000817695.3). NCBI lineage: Eukaryota > Viridiplantae > Streptophyta > Magnoliopsida > Fabales > Fabaceae > Arachis > Arachis duranensis. The sequence goes on from NC_029776.3 coordinate 107,469,627, forward strand.
AAGCGCACCGCCCCTTTCATTATCTCCACTGCCGACAACAACTGAAACCTCCCTACCGCCTCTCCTACTCACTCCTTCGTCGCGCTACCAACTCCTTCTCCTCCCCACTCAGGCATGGTGGTTTCGACATCGTCTTCTCTGGCATGTCCGAAGTCTACTGCCCACACTCCACCAAAAATTGCAGTGACTCATTAGACGAGATTCGACGTTTTTGAACCATAAAATGCTCGGTTTTTTGGGATTGAGAAAGTGTTCAGTGTGAACCTTTCTTGAAAGGCGGATCCAAGCACACCAACATCTTCATATATGACCACAACGGTACTGACCTTCATTGACGGTTGTCTTCATTAGTTGATGGCGTCGCCGTCTCGATCAATGGAAGGAAGGTACCGATTGTATTATTACTCTGCACTTGATTTTTAAATATCCCCTTTTGTTTCCCCAAATTTCGTCAGCTTTGTTCAAGGATACCCCTGTGTGCGTGTGTTTCGTTGAATTACCGTATTGTTGTTATTTAGCAAAGGGTGGCCAAGGATGAAGATATCCCTGCAAGCGTGCGTCGCGCCGACGAAGAAGAACTGTACGACAGAGCAGATCATGGAGTTGGATCGGTTGAGGGCGAACGCTTTGCAGGGATGGAGTTGGACGAGTATGAGTTACACGAAGATGAAATAGAATATGACCATGTTGGAGAGGCCGATGGCGACAATGGGGATGGGGTTGAATCGGAAGATAATTTGGACGGTGTCGGAGGAACGTATGACAATTTTGCAGATGATGACTTATACGCTGTTGATTCTGGCGAATCGATAGGTTCGACTGATTTTGCGAACTTGAGAAGGGAGGAAGTTTGCCGCTTTAATTTCACAGATGTTGACATTGAGTTTGAGTTCTACCAGAAATATGCAAAGCACCATGGTTTTAGCGGGAGATGATCCAGGAGCGAAAAATGTGGCGAAGTAAAGATACGACAGGAATTCATGTACCACCGAAAACGGTTCAGATCGGTGAAGTTCTACTCAATTCCTAACCGGCAAAAGAGGCCAAGGGCTGAGACACGGTGTGGATGCCCTGCAAGGATGCAGGTTCGCATGGACGATGAATTAGGACGTCGGTACGTTGCGTACTTTTCAGACGAGCATAATCACTCCGTTCTTGAATTGCGATTTTCTTCCATGCTCCCAAGCCATCGGAGGATGAGCGAAGTGGACATTGAGCAGATGAATGACATACGCAAAGGGGGCATTCCCGTATCACGAATTCACGGTTTTATGGCAAGCCTAGCCAACGGGTATTATAATGTCCCTTACACAACAAGGGATATGCACAATGTAAATGCAAAGCAACAAAGGGAGGGTGGCCTAGATGCGGAATCATGTTTAAGGTATCTCCGAGAGTTCAAGGCAAATGATCCAGCACTGTACTACAAAGAAGTTGTTGACGGGGAGGGCATGTTACAACATTTGTTTTGGTGTGATGGCACCAACAAAATTGATTACCAGGTATTTGGAGATGTCGTTGCATTTGATGCAACGTACAAGAAAAACATTTATCTTTCACTTTTGGTAGTCTTCTCTGGTGTAAATCACCACAATGAAATGGTTATCTTTGCCGCTACACTCGTGGCCAATGAGAAAGAAGAGACCTATGTCTGACTGCTTCAACAGTTGCAAACTGCAATGAAAGGGAAAGCTCCCGTGTCCATAATAACTAACAATGACAGGAAAATGAAGTCTGTGATCAAGCAACTTTTTTGAGAGGCGGATCCTCAACTATGTGCTTGGCACCTCCTCCGAAACACTACGAGCAACACCGGAAAGCCTAACTTCACCAGGATGTTTAAGGATTGCATTCTTGGCGACTATGAGGTCGGAACATTCCAGAGAAAGTGATTTGAGATGGTGGAGCAATTTGGCGTTGGCAATAAAAGATGGGTACAAGACATGTACGAGAGAAGGCATAGTTGGGTAACCGTACACATACGAGGAAAGTTCTTTGCCGGCTTTTGCACAACCTCAAGGTGTGAGGGTTTGCATGCCGTGATATCAGGGTATGTTAAGTCTCAATACAATTACAATGATTTTTTACGTCATTACCATCGATGCTTGATGTTTGTTCGTGCAAAGGAAGTGGAGGCTGATTTTGAGTGTGCAAAGGGTGACCTTGTTATGACCACTAACCTGAAACACTTGGAGCATTGTGCAATTGAAAACTATACTTGGGCAATATTCTATTTGTTTATTCCCATTCTTGATAGGGCCTATGCAAAGAGGGTGGTTGATTCTAAAGACAACGGTTCGTATTTTATTCACAGTCTCTCGATACGGCACTCCGGGGAAAGATTGGCATGTTGTTGCAACATATGAAATGAGTGAGGTCTGATGCACGTGCATGAGAATGGAATGTTTCGAGGTCCCTTGCGAACATATAATTGTGGTGCTTGTTCTTAATAATGTTCATGAGATCCCAAGGTCTCTGATATTGCCGAGAAGGACCAAGGATGCAAAAGTGGGGATGGTGCAGTCGATGGGCGTAATTTGGAGTTCTGTACAACTAACACAATACTAGTGCCTGATGAATTGGTACAGGAAGGTGTGCAAAATTGCCTGTCACAGCACTCAAAAGTTCCAATTTGCAAGAGACATTGCCATGATGCTGAAGCACATCAAGAACGAAGATGCAGCTGACACCAGTTTTCCACCTGAGGGGCCATCCAATAAAGGTGGCACAGCGTCAACATGGAATCCCCGCAGGTGCAAGACGAAGGGTAACAGTTCTAATGGTGGCAAGAAAACCCAATGTTGTCGTTTGTGCCGGGAGGTGGGACACAATAGGACGACGTGTCTAGACCGTCGCACACTAGTGTCATCGACTGTAGTTGTAGATGACCTAGATTCCATGGACACTGAAATGGTGGGTTAATCATTTTAAAGTTGATTTAGTTAACTGTTATGCCTTAATAATTTGGTCTAATTTTTTGGATTTTACATTAGTGTTAGCTCTATGATAACCTATCGGGGATCCGGATGCAACCGTGGAGATTCCTTCACTACGCTGCTCCGATAGTGACACGCAGGCTGGGTTTGTTAGCAGCGACTTTGCTGGGACCAACACATCCGGGCCAGTCATCTCTCTCTACGATTGAGTGAAGGGGGCCGATAATCATCACCACCGTGGGCTGCAACAGTAGGTTGGTCGAACCCTTTCATATTCTTTGGTAGCCGGTAGCCGCAAACAGAAGATTGCCTGCTGTTGACCTTCCTAGAAAACCCCTACCTAACTTGCATAGTTAATTTTGTTCAACAACATATATCTGAGGATCTCTATCTTTTGTCCACGTTGAAAAAGTTTTGGCTATATTGGAGTTCGTTAGTATTTAATTGATTTTAATCGTATATTTTCAGTAAACTAGAGAAGAGATGCAACGACTGATTCCAGAAGCTGCCCGGTGATCGACCGTGAAAATTTGTCTGCATCGAAGTGGAGATGTCAAGTGGTATTGTATGAAGAGCTGCAATGTTTGTTGTCGAGGGAGTTTGCTGTCACAATTACCATGTAAAGGCACAAATACATTCTTAAACCTATTGTATACAGTTGTATATATAATTTATTATAGACTTTTTTGTTGAACAGGACATGGAACTTAGGTGCAACTTTATAACGTTTTCTATGTCAAGTGGATATCTAGTATGTATCATTTAGCCCAGTTCTGGCTTTATGTATTTACCTTGCTCGGGTTCTTTGGTTTCTTTTGAATTTCATGCTTGAAAATAAACGAGAATAAATATATTGACATGCAACAATGTACTTTACGAACGAAAGTTAGAAAACATCATGGATGGGGGATAAATCCCAAAAAATTAACGAATAATTAGTCAATAAATTAATTTTTTATAAAAGAAATTAGAAATATGAATTTTATAGTTTAATGAGATAGAGTTAATTAAAATAAGAATTTCGACACTAATTTTAAAGAATTCCGAGCGAACTGCGCCCAACCAACTCATTAACACATAAGAGCATCATCTCTACTCCTTCCCCAATTCCATGAAACACATGCTGAAAACATAAGTGGGAAGGGAGGAGTAAAGAACCAAATCCAACCCTCATTCAAAGATTCAAATTGCCATATCTTTCAATTCCGAGCTCATATCGTTGCACCGTTTGCAGCTACGTGACCACCGTGTCGAGCTCTATGAATCCATCAGAATAATTTTATAGGTAAGCTTCATTTTCACCTGAGCTACTCTACCCTTTAATTTTCAAAAATTATGAGTGTATGTTGAGATTTTGTTGGTTTTGATGTTTTAGATTCAAATTAACTTGCGAGAATTGGCGGGTCTAGCTCACTTGAGCTGTAGGTCAGGTAAGAACCCTCAAACCCTTTATGGAATATTGAATTACTGAACTTTATATTGATTGTGGTGATAATTGTGACGTTAGATTGAAATTGGTTAATTGATTGGAGTCAAATTGAGAAATTGAAAGCTAGAGATTGAACTTCTGAGGCTGGGTTTCGTTGGTGAAGGGCTGGAGTTGTGGATCTTGTGGTACGGTGAATGCTTGAGGTGTTCCGGGATTAACGAGGAATCAGCCAAGGTATAATTTCGATTTCTTGTAACTAAAATATAACATGTCGTGAAAACTTAGGTTAGTTAACCGTAAGATAAGATTGAATTATTAATGTTGTTGATAATTGAGATTGGTTGATATGTATGATGTTCAGTAACTTTGAGGTTGTGATTGATGCCATAATGATTGTGAAGTTTAATCCTGTATATGAGATTGGTAAGTGATGATGATGTATATTGGAATGCTATTTTGAACTTGAATTATTGGTTTGAAAACTTGATGGGTATGGTGAATTGGTATGTTGAGAAGTGTTGCAATATACTTGAGGTTGGTTTAGAGCCACTTTGGTAAGATTTAGTAAGTTTTAAAGGGGTTGGGATTGAGATGTTTTGAAAGTTGAGGTTTGGCATTTTTAATGAAATATTTGATTTTTGACCAACTTCGGCGAACCATAACATGGTATCCAGACATTTGATTTTTATCAAACTTGTCTCGAATGAAAATTTGGTCTGAGAGGTTTACACCGTTTGAAGAACGGATGAAAAATATTTTAAAACGAAAAAGTTATGCGCATCCGAAGTTTGGTGTACAAAACAGGAATTTTGGACATAGCAACTTTTTGCATCTTATGCTATGCACGCATACGCGAGTCACATGCTCGGGGCGCGGGACTCCACTTCTGGTTTGCACCCTCGCGTACGTGGGCAGGGTGTCGCGTACGCGTACCCCCGTTTTTTCTGAAATATGAATTTTTGCTTTTTAAACCATTTCTCTAGCTTTCAAACCTTTGTTATTCTTGTTTAAAGCCTGATAGATGTATTTTGGGTAATGGAGTATGATAGGGACTGTTGAAGAAGATAACTTGTTGGTGAAGAAAGAGGTAAAGTGAATGATGATAAAGGCGGAAGTGCTGTTTATGTAATGAGCCTGATGGCTATGTTAATAATGAATTATGGCTGATAATGATTACATAAATTTGAATGATTATGTGATTTGTTACACTTCCAATACCTGAGATACAAGTTTCCCTGGGCAAAAGCAGTGGCTCGCCACCACGTGCTCCAGGTTGAAACTCGATACTCTGCTGACCCTATGTCGTAAGTGTGGCCGGATGCTTATACTTTTTCGGATGAGCTCTCCCCCATGGATATACACATATGTGTGTTATATGATTATGAATGAGTATGATTTGAGAATCTGGGATGCACGACAGAGGGATAGTCCAAAGGTTAGCTAACAGGATTCGTCGAGCAGGCTATATAACCGACAGATGAGACTCATCAGCCATAGGATAGGTATACATCATATGCATCTATGTGTTTGTTTGGTGTGCTTTGTTTGGAATGCCTAACTGATCACATAAACTACTTGTTACCTGTTTATCTGCTGTACCTGTATTCTATTTGTGATTTCTTTATATGTAATATCTGTGTTTGAAAACAAATAACTCCAATAGCGATTGGGAGGTTCGAAGGAGTTGGAAAGAGGAGTGTTAGATTAGAAGAAAGATCCTTAGTTAGTCGCCTAAAATTTTGGCTTAGTTGTGTTTTATAAGATTAAAATCAAATTAAGTAACTGCACTTGTTGTTATAATCTTAGTACAAATAATTTTGCAGGAGTATTTTGATAATCTACTCTAACATGAAATTATGTTATCTATGTGTTTTACAATATCATATGATTAAATTATATCTTAAAAAATCTTAAACTCTACCAATAGTTATTGTTCAATATTCACTTTTATATGCATAAAAAAATAAATTTTTTCAGTTCTCATCAATTGATATTATAAAATATGATGTTTAGATGATAATAAATGTTGAATAGTAAAAGATTATATTACAACATCAATTAAAGAAGAGTAAAACATATTTTTTTTATTTGAAATTTGCTAAAAGTTTTAATAATATTTTTAATTTTTTGTTTTAATTTTATCTCAAAAGTTTTCGATTTGTATCAAATATATATCTGATAGTTAAATTTTTTAAAAATTAAAAAAATATATATTAAAAATCACACTTTACCCTCTCAATTGATATATTAAAAAAATGAGAGGATCAATTCCTAGTTGATATCCAAAAAGACTCTCCCATGCCTAAATAAATAAAATAACATTTTATAGCGAACTAAGGCTGCGTTTGTTTTTAGAGACAGGACAGAACATGACACTAAAACGGAGACAATAGGACGGAGACACTAAAAATTATCTTTTGTGTATTGTGTTTGGATATGATGGACAAGACACTAATGTAATGTCTAGTATTATGTTTGGATACACATGGACAAGACTAAAATATTATATGAAATGACTAAAATAGTCATGTAATTCCAAATTTTCTACATCAATACAAATTAATTTAATAAAAAATGAGAGTACGTAGGAGTACAGACGAAACTTGAGAAAAATATTTGAAGAGGCAAAAAATTTTAATAAAAAATATATTAGTATTTATATTAAAATAAAATTTATAAATATAATTATTTTATTTTAAAATTTATTATTAATATGTAGGAATACATATGGTTAAGATTAACAAAAAAATAAATTTGAGTTTAATTAATAAAAAATTTTGTTTAAGTTAATAAGCTAAATTAATTTTAAATAAAAAATTAATTTAAAAAAAAAATCCATTTTTACATGGAAAAACAATTAGTTTTTGCATATAAAAATCTATTTTTATTTAAAAAAAAACTAATTTTTTTTTATCTAAAAACTTATTTTTCTTTATAAAAAACTGATTTTTCTTTAAATTATATAAAATCAATTACAATTTATAAATTATTTTTTAGCATTTTAAAAGATCAATTTTACTTTTGCTAATATTTATCTTTCAAAAGTTTTAAGATTAATTATTTTTGTTATTATTTTTATTACAAATCAAATAATATAATATAAGGTTAAAATGGTATTGAAGTAAAACGATAAAAAGAAAAGAATTATCTACCCCCAATAAAAAATTCTACAAAAAGGAGAGAGTACCTGGAAAAGAAAGAGATAGAGGAAGAACAGGAACAAAAAGTATCTCTGAACAACGCAATAGGAAAAATAAAAAGGGGTAATAGTGGAAAAAAAGGAAAACAAAATTTATAAAATTGTCCGTGTCCACTCTTCCAAATTCCGTGTCCATCATTGTCCTTCGTGAAAGAGTGGACACAAAAGTATAAAAAACTGTCTCAGAGACAATATGTCCACTGTCCATGTCTCTGCTTCCAAACACTTTTTAAACAAGTGTTATCCATGTCTCCGTGTCCTGCCCCCGAAAACAAACGCTACCTAAGTGTATTAGAAAACAATGTACCTCCTTTGTTGTATCTAGCTTAATTTGCACCTTTTTCAAAGACTTTTAGGTCATTTACTAGATATTTACAAGATTTCACAAATTATTAGGTGATCATTTAGTCATTTATACCTTACCACATTTAATGATTTAATCTGTGTATATTTTAGATATCTCGTTTAATCGAAATATGATTCTTCAATAGAATTGAAACCCTAAACTCTAAACCACACCCTAGCTCCAAAATCCGAAACCCAAAAACCAAAACCCTGGACTCTTGGCCTTGGACCCTGAGCCTCGAATCCTCGTAACCCAAACCCTAAACCTCAAACTCTGAATTCCAAATACTGAACCTTAGACCTTACACCCAAACCTCCAAACTCTAAACTCTAAGATTTATGTTTTACTATTTAAGAGTTAGGATTTAAAATTTAAGACTTATGATTTAAAGTTTAGTATTTATGATTGAAAGTATACAATATCTCACGTTGAACCAAAGTTCTAAAAATCGGACCGAACTGGTCGGTTCAACTGAATTAACCGAAAACCGATCACCTAGTCGGTTCGGTTGAACGTCAGAACCGTCCTATAAATAACCAATAAAAAATGGTCGAACTGGCAGTTTAACTGACAAACCGGACGAACCGGGCGGATTTTTTAGTCCCGATTTCTTTACATTTTCCAAAACGGCGTCGTTTCTGACGCTGATAAAAAGGAAAGAACCCCTCCCCTAGCTAACCCAACGAAGTCACCACGCCTCCCAGCCCTCTCTCAAGTCTCAACCCTAACTTCCCTTTCCTTCAACGAGCAGAACTGCAGAAGCCAGAAGGAACTCCACCATCCCTAGCCTAATCGACGCCGGCAATGACCACCAGCGGTTTGCACCGTCGCGGTTTGAAGCTTCAATTGGCGTAGTCGTCGTCTGTTCGTCTGAACTTCGAACCTTCTGTCATCGGAAGCACGATTTGAAGATTCTGTCATCGTCGTCGTCGGCTGGTTAGTTCGAACTTCGAAGCTTCTGTCGTCGGCTACCTCTGTCCTACCAAGCATCACTTCTGCCGCCGTGGACTCTGGACCTTCTTTCTTCTCTTTGACGCAGTGAGTTCTTCAATTTTTCAATTAATTTTTTTTATTTTGTTAACTATATGAAGATGCAGTGAGTTCTTCAGTTTTTTATTTCAGTTAATTTTTTATTTTATTAATTAGATGTATTTTCGCATAGTTCTTCAGTTTTTTATTTTGTTAATTTTGTAATGCTGAATAGAATTTGGATCCTGAATTCTAAATGTTGCTGGAATTGCTGTAAACTTCGAATCTTTTTATGCTTATGAATTTGATCATGTGCGGTGTTTATCTTAGTTGCTGTGAAGAGGGGTGAGGGGGAGATGGGATATTGTTGGTTCATTATTCTGATCATCTGGGGAGTTTCTAGCTAGTACTGGAATTGTGGATAAAATTGTTGCAAAGTTTCGTCATATGAATGGTTCTGATTGAGGCTTGTAATGACAATGTGATAATGGTTATTGTTTGCTTTTTCTGAAAATAGAAATCCCAGTAAATCAATTTCAAATACCTGATTTATAGTGGTTCTAGGACATACTAAAATGATTAAGTAAAAATGAGATGCTATAAATTAATGAGTGAAAAAGCTATTTAATTAGAGAGAAGGTTTAAGAGTGACAGTGCATAAAAGGTAGGAGGATGAGAAAATGCTCCAACATAGCAAGGCACTAACTCTCTTTAATCAACCATGTGTATAAATGCCAATGAGAAGCACATAGTTTTTATTGTATAGCAAAGCTTGGCAGCAAACCTTGTTGTGTATGAAAGATTCAACTGATAATACTTTTTTAGTTCAGTGTTTTAAATTGCATTACACATTTGTAGTTGAGGCCTATAGTGGTTTTAGAAGTCTTTGCAACTGCTACGAATCTACAGCAGTGACAGCATAAACTGCCTTTTTCTTTAAATTTTTAATAATTTAATTAAATTGGTTAAATTCCGGTCGAACCATTGAACTAGTAAACCAGTAATTTTACCGGTTTATTGACCGGTCCGATTCTCGCAACCTTGCGTTGAACCAACCATGGTAAAATATTTGATTTCAATATAGGTATGAAACTAGGCGAAAGCTAGTGTACTCCAGGTAAAGTAAAGAGTGCAGTACTCTTTAAAAGTTAACCTACTATCAAAAGTTACCAGGTAAATTAAATTTATTTATTACTGTTATTATTTTTTTGTTATGGGCTGAATAAACAAATTGACACCGACAAAAAAGTAATTCCCTCGTTTAACCCAGGACAACCTTTACACCTCGTTTAAGTATCTTCATTGCTGGCGGTGCTTCCAATATCATTCTGGCTAGCCACAAATTTTGACGCTCTTGAACCCACCTACCTCCCTTCCACCTCTGCCATGAATGACCTTCAAAGCTTGAAAAATCGCTGCCATAGAAGAGGAAGAAGCCTGTCTGTCGCCGCCACTGGTTGGCTAACTCCAAACACAAAATATTTAAACAACAAGTCCATAATCTTTTATTTCAAATTATCCTCAACGTGTACGTAATAGAATGAAAATTTAAATACAATTATATTTAAACAATTATTTGTATTACTTTTTTAATTAGTTTATTCAAAAAATAATTAAACTTTAAAGCTAATTGGTATAAAATATTATAGATATAAAACTAAGAAAAATTTTTATTTGTATAAGAATGAGCCTAATAAATAATTATTCTATTTATTATATAATTAAGATTTAAGAGTATTTCTTTCTTTGCTAAGGAGCTATAATTTAAATGATATAGTCTTCTCATACTCATCTAAAAGGTCGTGGATTTGAGCCTTCCTATTTTTGGGAAAAAAAGTACTTATTTCTTTTATTAACTTATATAATATTTATTGAAAAATCGCAGTTACGTAAAATTTTTTTGTCATAGTATTTGAACAAAAAAAAATTATTTTAAGAAAAACTAATAATATATTTTTAATACAGAATAATAAATTTTAAATATTCTTTTAAGTAATATATATTAACTAAAATAATATAATTATTTCAAATAATATATTTTAAATATAGTAAAGTAACATATTTTAATAAAAAATTGTTAATAAAAAAATTATATAAATATTTTTTATATGAATTTTTGTTTCGCACAAAATAAAATTATTATATGTTTATTTGCTTCTTACATTGTATATATGTTTTTTAAATTAATTTTAGAACAAATTACCATTTGTATCCATGAAAGTTACAGACACTGACAAATGTACCCATATAAGAATAAAACGACAATTGTAACCACGGAAGATGGCCTTCGTGTGCCAAAAGTATCCGAACGTTGGTTACGCAATTGATCAGTTAGGGTACTTTTGGCACACATAAGCTATCTTCCGTAGTTATAATTGTCGTTTTATTCTTATATGAGTACATTTGTCAGCGTCAGTATCTTTCATAGGTACAAATGGTAATTTATTCTTAAATTTATATAATACAATATCTTTTATCATTCACTTCATATTTAATGTTATACTTTTAGGTTTATCTAAGGTTTTCTATGATTTTCTTAGGATTTTCTGTAGTTTTTCTAGGGTTTTTCTAGGATTTTTTAGGGTTTTCTAGAGTTTTCAAGGGTTTTCTTCGGTTTTCTATGATTTTCTTAGGGTTTTTCTAGGGTATTCTAGAGTTTTCAAGGGTTTTCTTGGGTTTTCTAGGATTTTAAAGGGTTTTTAGGGTTCTCTAGGATTTTTTTAGGGTTTTTTAGGATTTTCCTAGGATTTTCTAGGTTTATCCAGGGTTTTTAAGGGTTTCCTAAGGTTTTTTAAGGTTTTCCTAGGACTTTTTAGGCTTTTTTTCTAGGATTTTCTAGGGTTCTCTAGGGTTCTCTAGGTTTTTTCCTAGGTTTATCTAGGGTTTTCTAGTTTTTTCAAGTGTTTTCTAGGATTTTCTTAGAGTTTTCTAGGATTTTTCTAGGGTTTTTAAGGCTTTTCTTGGATTTTGTACTGTTTTCTAGGGATTTTTTAGGATTTTTAATGTTTTTCTAGGGTTTTCTATGTTTTCTACGGTTATCTAGGGTTTTCTAGAGTTTTCTAAGATTATCTAGGGTTTTTTATGATTTACTAGTGTTCTCTAGGGTTTTCGAGGGATTTTTAGGCTTTTCTAGGCTTTTTCTAGAGTTTTTTAAGCGTTTTCTTGGAATTTCTTAGGTTTTTTTAGGATTTTCTAGGGTTTTTTGGGCTTTTCTAGGGTTATCTAGGGTTTTCTAGGGTTTTTTATTTTTTTTTACGGTTTTCTATGTTTTTCTAGGGTTTTCTAGAGGTTTTTAGGGTTTTCTAGGGTACTTAGGATTTTCTTGGGTTTTTCTAAGGTTTTCTAAGGCTTTTCTAGGATTTTTTAGGGTTATCTAGGGTTTTCTAAGGGTTTCTTAGTGTTTTCTATGGGTTTTCTAGAGCTTTCTAAATTTTTCTAGCGTTATCTATGGTTTTTTATGGTTTTCTAGGGTTTTTGAGGGTTTTTAGGATTCTCTAGGGCTTTTTAGGTTTTTTCTAGGGTTTTCTAGGTTTTTCAAGGGTTTTCTAAGATTTTTTTTGGATTTTCTAGGATTTTTCTAGGGTTTTTTAGAATTTTTAGGGCTTTTCTAGGATTTTCTTAGGGTTTTCTTGGGTTTTTAGGGTTTTCTAGGATTTTCTTGTGTTTTCTAGGGTTCTCTAGGGTTTCCTAGGATTTTCTAGCAGTTTTTAAGATTTCTAGGATTTTCTTAAGATTTTCTAGGGTATTCTAAGGTTGTTCTATGGTATTTTAGGATTTTCTAGTGTTTTTCGAGGTTTATCTAGGTTTTTTTAGGATTTTCTAGGGTTTTCTAGGGATTTTAAGGGTTTTTTAAAAGTTTTTTAGGGTTTTTCTAGGATTTTCTAGGATTTTTTCTAGGATTTTCTTGGTTTTTTTAGGGTTCTCTAAGTTTTTTCTAGGAATTTCTAAGTTTATCTAGGGGTTCTATGATTTTCTTTGGGTTTTCTATGGTTTTCTAAGGTTTTCTAGAGTTTTATAAATTTTTCTAGCGTTATCTAGGTTTTTTATGGTTTTCTAGGATTTTCGAGGGTTTTTAGGGTTCTCTAGGGTTTTTTAGATTTTTTCTAGGGTTTTCTAAGTTTTTCAAGGATTTTTCTAGGATTTTCTTTGGGTTTTCTAATGTTTTTCTAGGGTTTTTTAGGGTCTTCCTAGGGTTTTGTAGGGTTTTCTAATGTTTTTCTAGGGTATTTTAGGGTTTTCTAGGGTTTCTAGAAATTTTCTAATGTTTTCTAGGTTTTTTTAGATTTATCTAGGATTTTCTATGGTTTTCTAGGGGTTTTCCAGGGTTTTCTAGAGTTTTCTAGGGTCTTTAAGGGTTATTTAGGGTTTTTTAGGATTTTCTAGAATTTTCTATGGTTATCTAGAGTTTTTTATGGTTTTCTAGTGTTCTCTAAGATTTTCGAGGGTTTTTTAGGATTTTCTAGACTTTTTCTAGGGTTTTTAGGGATTTCTAGATTTTTCGAGGATTTTCTAGGAGTTTGTTAGGGTGTTCATGGGTTTTTCTAGGGTTTTAGGGCTTTTTTAGGGTTTTTCTAGGGTTTTAATGTTTTCCAGTGTTTTCTATGTTTTTCTAAGGTTTTCTAGGATTTTCTTAGGGTTTTCTAGGGATTTTTAGGGGGTTTCTAGGGTTTTCTAGACTTTTTCTCGGGTTTTCTAGGGTTTTCTAGGTTTTTTAAGGGGTTTTAGGTTTTTTTAGGGTTTTCTAGGGTTTTCTAGGATTTTTTAAGGCTTTTCTAGGATTTTCTAGTATTTTTCTTGGGTTGTTTATTTTTTCTTAGGTTTTCTATGTTTTTCTATGATTTTCTTGGGTTTTCTTAAGATTTTCTAGGGTTTTTTAGGGTTTTCTAAGATTTTCTTGGGTTTTCTAGGGTTCTCTAAGGTTTTCTCTAAGGTTTTTGTAGGATTTGTTAGGTTTTTTAGGATTTTTTAGGATTTTCTAGGATTTTCTAGGGTGTTCCTAGGGTTTTGTAGGATTTTCTAGGGTTTTGCTAGGGTATTTTAGGGTTTTCTAGGGTTTCTAGGGTTTTTTTTAGGGTTTTCTAGGGTTTTTAGGTTTATCTAAGGTTTTCTATGGTTTTTTAGGGTTTTCGAGGGTTTTTTTTAAGGTTTTTCTAAGATCTTCTATGGTTTCAGGCTTAGGGCTTAGGGCTTAGGGATTAGAGCTTAGGGCTTAGGGCTTAGGGCTTATGGTTTAGGGTTTAGGGTTTAGGGTTTAGGGTTTAGGGGTTAGGGTTTAGGGTTTAGGTCTTATAGCTTAGGGTTTAGGGTTTAGGTTTTAGGGTTTAGGGTTTAGGATTTTCTGGTTTTAGGGTTTTTAGAGTTTTTAGGGGTTTAAGGTTTTAGGGTTTTTAGGGGTTTAGGGTTTTAGGCGTTCAGGGGTTTAGGGTTTAAGGTTTCAGGGGTTAAGGGTTTGGGGGTTAGGGGTTAGGGTGTAGGGGTTAGGGTTTTATGATTTAGGGTTTAAGGTTTTAGGGTTTTATGGTTTAGGGTTTTAGGGGTTTAGGGTTTAGGGTTTAGAGTTTTAGGGTTTTAGGGTTTAAGGTTTATGGTTTTAGGGTCTAGAGTCTAGGGTCTAGGGTCTAGGGTGTAGGGTCTGGGGTTTAGGTTTTAGGGGTTTAGGGGTTTTAGACGCACAAGTCAACATGCGTACGCACAACAGGCGTTGGCGTTAGTGGCAGCGTTGGCCCACTAACGCCAGTATTAACGCCAGCTTGGAAGAGAATTTGGCGTTAGCAATGATGTTAACGCCAGTACCAACGCCAGTTTCAGGGGGCACTCATGCAAGTATGAAAGTGTTAGTGAGCTAACGCCAGCGTTAACGTCAGAAGGGGTCTAAGTAACTCCTAACTTGCTTCAACTAAGGCCAAAGGCCCACATCCAAGTACTTGAAGACTCATTTGAAGATCAGAAGAGTAGTATATATAGGAAGAGTTTTGAACTTAAAAAAAGAAGGGACTTAGAGATGAGAGGATTTGAATTGGAAAATTCTGACTATTTTTCTTTCTTTTTGGTACTTAGTTTTACTTTTCATGTACTTTATTCTTCTTTCCGAGTTTTCCAAAGCAATGATGAACTAAACCCTACATTATTAGAGGGAGGATCTCTATTGCAATTCAAATGAATTAATGCAATTCTTCTTCTTCTTTTCAATCCGCTTGTTGTAGTTAAGGGAAAGCTTTTGTGCTTCATAGATCCATTCACTATCGGAAGGGGATTTGGATCTACTTGAATCTCTACGTGAGCATTGAAAAAGGAATCATAGGATTCAGTTTGAAGCTTCTCCCTCATAACTCTTTTGATCAATACATTTTTAGTTGGTACGTGACATATAACCTCTTTTGAATTGAGATCCTAAGGGTTGTGTGGCTTATGGATTAGAAATTCGAACTTAACCTCTTCTCATGAACAATTAGATTAAGGAATTGGCAATTGATTGTGTTAAGAGAAATTAGGTTGCCGAGGAATTGGAACTCAATTATTTACAATCCGCCATAGATCTACTTCATATGATTAAGAATGAAGTTGAGACCCATTGATTCATGAAGGATTACAATATCTCCAATCCCTAATAAATTTCACCCATTGTTGTTCTTCATTTCAATTGCTTTGAATTTCTTGTTATCTTTAATTCCCAGCACCCAGAACCCATTTACATTTCAAGCAATTTACCTTTCGTTGCTATTTACATTCTTGCTTTTACTTTCTTGTCATTTAAGTTTCAACTCTTTAATTTCTTGTCATTTAAGTAAGCTGAGTGTGGCAGAGATGAAGATGTTGAGATGGATGAGTGGTCATACGCGATTGGATAAAATAAGGAACGAAGATATAAGGGAGAGAGTTGGAGTAGCACCGATTGTGGAAAAGATGGTTGAATCACGTCTCAGGTGGTTTGGACATGTGAGAAGAAGACCGATAGAATATCCAGTCAGGAGGGTGGATGAGATGGAAGATGGACAATAGGCGAAAGGCAGAGGAAGACCTAAGAAGACCATCCATGAGGTGGTCAAACGTGATCTACATGTAAATGGTCTCTCTGTAGACATGATACATGACAGAGCACAATGGCGTCGTCTGATTCATGTAGCCGACCCCACTTAGTGGGACAAGGCTTTGCCATTTACCACAATTTACTTTCTTTGTGAATCACAATATTATTTACTCAATTACACAAAACCATCAAATATTTGCTTGACTAGATAAATCACCTAACTAAAGTTGTTTAATCCATCAATCTCTGTGGGATCGACCTCACTCAACAGTGAGTTATTACTTGGCGATTCAGTACACTTGCCGAAGGAATTTGTGTTGTGCAAATTTCCTGTCATCAGCATACAAGTCCTTTTAACTCTATGCATGCAACCTCTTGGAAAGAAAAATTTTAATGCGTCACCCACATTTGAATTGAAGTCTCTCCCCCCAACACTTGAATATGCTTTTCTTGGTCCTATTGAATCAGAGAGATATTTGGGAATTGATTTTTGGTGGGTATCTTTTTTCTCCTCATGTCTACTAAAGTCATTTTTCTTAACCAACTGGAAGAAGGGGAAGAAAATTCAAGGACCACACTTCAAGCTAATGACGTTAAAAGATCGTTTGTTGGAAGGCAACCCAACCATAGTATCATTTGATTTATTGTTAATTCTTAGTTTTCATTAATTCTCTATTTTCAATGTTAATTGATGCATAGCAAAAGGGAATGCTTGTTTCAGATTCAAAGTTTTTAACCTAAAGGAGAGCATCACAAATTGAGATGACCTGGTTAACAAATTCTTGGCCAAGTTCTACCCCCTTCAAAGAATTATCAAACTCAAGACTGAGGTGCAAACTTTCAGACAATTGGAGGGAGAATCATTGTATGAGGCTTGGGAGAGGTTTAAAGCACTGATAAGGAGATGTCCTTCAGATATGTTCAGTGAATGGGTGAAGCTCCAGAACTTCTATGAAGGTCTCTCTATGAAAGCAAGAAAGGCACTGGATTATTCTTCAGGAGGGTCAGTTCAAATGATGAAAACTCCGGAGGAGGCGCATGATTTAATTGACATGGTGGCTAACAACCAGTACTTCTACTCCTCAGAGAGACAAGCAACTCCAAAGAGAGGTGTATACAAGCTTGAGGGTGTGGATGCTATCCTAGCCCAAAACAAGCTAATGCACCAACAAATCCAACAGCAGATGGAAATGATGGCAAAAAGGATGGATGAACTTCAATTAGCTGTAATCAGTACAACAAGCCAAGCTTCAAACCCATGGGGTCAAAATGAAGAAAGCTTTGAAGCATACAACAATGAGCAGCAGCCTGAGCAAGTCCAATATATGCACAACACAAGCACTTTCCACCATGATTTCTATGGGGACACATACAATTCCTGATGGAGGAACCATCCCAACTTGAGGTGGGGAGACAATCAAAACCAATGGCAGAAGAACTCCAATCCCAATAACTTTCGCAACATAAGCAACCAAAACCATCACCCCACTAACAACAATCCGTACAGAAAACCACAAAATAATTTTTTCACATCCATATTCTACCCACAAAATAACTCTTCAAATAACCCAACCAACTTCCATCAATGATAATGAAAATTGAATCTTAATTCCACTTAGTTAACCTTTACTAAAGCAAAGGAAAGTCAAGCGACTAATTAGTTTGATCTTCGAATCCTATTTATTTCCTAAGAAAAGGTTGGGATTATTGAAGTTCAGTTCAATTAGCAAGATAACAATTATCAATTATGTTGAGTTTGATAACTCCTGAGTTACTGATTTCTTAACCAAGACCAAAAAGGGAAAAAGTAAATCTACTGGAATAAAAATGTCTTCAGATTGAAAGCAATAGTAGCATAATTAAAAGAAAGCAATAATAAACTGAAATACCTCAAATAACATTAATTCAAATAATAATCTGTAACATAGAAGAATTCATAAATTAAATTGAAAAAGGAAATAAAAGGAATATTGAAACTGATAGAAAAGATAATCCTGAAAGCGAATAAAATCCTAAATCTAAATCTTAATCCTAAAGAGAGAGGAGAGAACCTCCCTCAAAACTAAATCTAATTCATGGAAAGTAACTAAATTGGCGAGCTCTCTTTTGAATGGATGCATTCCCACACTTTATAACCTCAAATCTGTGCTTTCTGTACTTGGATCTGGGCCAAAAAGGCTTCAGAAATCGCTGGGAGCATTTTCTGTAATTTCTGGTGCGTGGCCTCTGTCACACGTCTGCGTGGGTCACGCGATCGCGTCATCTGGAGCTTTTCGTGTCACGCGGTCACGTCAGTCATGCGTCTGCGTCATATGCATTTCGCTCAAGGCGCGCGATAGCGTCAGTCACGCGTTCGCGTCGCGCGCTCTTCGCGCTGGCACGCGGCCGCGTCGTCCATGCGATCGCGTCGCTGCCAGTTTCTTCAAAAACTCCGTTTTATGCTTTCCTTCCATTTTTGTATGTTTCCTTTCCATCCTTTAAGTCATTCCTGCCTTAGAAGATCTGAAACTACTCAATACACGAATCACGGCATCGAATGGTAATAAAAGGGATAATTAAAATAATTAATTTTTAAAGCATGGAAAACATGTTTTTCACACACATCACATAATAAGGAAGGGAAAGTAAAACCATGCAATTAACATGAATAAGTGAGTGAAGGATTGAATAAATCACTCAAATTAGGCACAAAATATATCATAAAATATGGGTTTATCAACCTCCCCACACTTAAACAATAGCATGTCCTCATGCTAAATCCAAGAATAAGAGTAAGGTAAGGTTAAAGTGGTGGAATCTCATGCAATGCAATCTATTCTAAATGCAACTACCTAAATGAATCATGCAATTCTAATTCTTTATTCACTCATATATAAAGCTTACATGTAGTTAAATTAATTCACATTCTCAAGGAATCATATATACATAGCCAACCTTAGATAATGTTAAAGCACTTTTACAATTGAGATGGGAAGAAAAAATATTTTATAAACTTGCAAGACAATTAACAAATTAAGCAGAGATATATGTTGATGAGTTATTGAACCCTCACTGGATTTTGTGTTTACTCTCTAGTCACTCAGTGTTTATTGGGTTAATCACTCTATTCTTCTTTTTTTTATCCTTAATTTCTGTAACTTTGTTCTTCATCTAACCAATCAACAATTATAGAATACAGGCATACAAAAATCATGAGGTCTTTAATTAAGGTTGTAATGGGGCCAAGGTAAAAGTAAGGGTATATGTATAAGGCTAAGTGAGCTAATTAAGTGAATCCTTGATTAGTCTAAGATCTCACCTAACATACATACTTTGTAAAGCAAAAATGTCTTTACCTATTTACCCAATTTTCCCACTTTTCATGTTACATGCTCATGCATTAGTTTTAACTTTGTCCCATATGCATCACTTTATTTTGCAATTGGGGAATTCTTTTGTATCCCCTTTATTTAAATACTGAAAATTAAAATTTTTTTTTGATGCACATGGTAATTTAATTATTTTTATTTCACATGAGCATGCTTCCCAAAATTTTTATTTTGAATCATTTTATTCTTTTCAACTTCCTACCCTTTGTGTTTATCATCCATGTTCCCATAAGGTTCCCACACTTACTCAATACACAATTTCTATCTTAAGCTAACCAAGGATTCAAGTTGGGATTTTTTTATTTTGTTTTTCTGCTTAAGGCTAGTACTGTGGTTATAGAACAAGAGGGGATTAAAAGGCTCAAGGGGGCTAACAAGGGTGATGTAAAAGGTAGGCTAATTTCGGAACAGTGAGCTAAAATCAAACAATGGCCTCAATCACTTTCTTGGTATGTATCTATATTCTATAAGTGGACATATAGATTAAAACAAAGTAAAGAACATCAGAATAAAAAAGAAGCGAAACACACAAGAATAAAATTATGGTTTGAATGTAACCATACAATTAAGCTCAAAACTCACAGGCTGTGTGTTCTCTAGCTCAAAAATCATATATCATTCATATATGTCATGCAAGTGAAAATTAAAAGTTCCCATTATTCTCAATGTAAAATTTATTTTGGGTGGCTTTTAAAGTTTTAGTGTTTCTCCTTGATGAAATGTTGTTAACTAACTAACATGTAATACTATATATACAAGGTGTGTGGATATTTTTGAAGTCTCTAGCTTACTCG
The DNA here is from genome assembly GCF_000817695.3 of Arachis duranensis. Taxonomy (NCBI): domain Eukaryota; kingdom Viridiplantae; phylum Streptophyta; class Magnoliopsida; order Fabales; family Fabaceae; genus Arachis; species Arachis duranensis. The sequence continues at coordinate 107,489,695 of NC_029776.3, forward strand.
TTTTATTTTTGACCAAATTAAACTGTTATATGCTAAAAGGGTAAACTATACTAATTGATCCACATATTCTATAACTAATAAGTTAGAACTGCAGACTAAACTAAATGGCTAAAATATGAACTAAAGTGCAAAATGCAGAAAATAGAGTAAAGATACATGAAAGTAGCAATGTATAAGTACTCAGAAAATAAAAATAAAGAGAAAAATACAGAAAAATAGCCAAAATAAAAATAAAATAGAAGGGTCTGTAGTGGTTCACCAAAAAAAATACGCCAGAGATGGCGACCTCCCCACACTTAAAACAAAGCATCGTCCCTGATGCTCACTCAAGCAGGGTGTGAAGGGGTGTCATCACTGGAAGGATGTGTAGCTGGAGTCTCTGTGGTGGTGGTCTGAGGATCTGCCTGCTGCAGAGGAGGTGCTGACTGGATAGGAATCTCTGGATCTGCAGCCTGAATCTGAGGTGGGTCCTCCTGCTGGGGTGCAGCCTGCTCTGTGCCTGTCTGTGCAGCCTCTTTCTATGAATGGGTCTCCTCCTCGTGCTCATCCGCCTCCTCCTTAGATGGCTCTGATGGTGTGTCAGGCCCGGAGGGGATGTCGTCGCCAGATCGAATCATCAGCTTCAGGTGCTCATAGCGTCGCTTGCTGCGACACTCAAATCTCTCATACCGGCGCCGGTTGCGGTGCTCCATCTGATCTAGCTGCTGAAACAAGCGGTGCACGAGGTGATAAACTGGCTCTGAGGCAGGTGGAGGTGCAGTGGTGGTAGCTGGGGCAGCTATAGAGGAAGAGGGTCCGGCGAAAGGTGTGGCTGTCTCGTCAGTAGCAGAGAGGAATGGAGGTCTGTAGCCCAAAGCCAGAAAGTTTCTGCTGTGAGGGATAATCTTCCTGCATTCTGCAGCAGGTGGCCTCTCATCAGCATTCTCCCAAGGCATGTCAGCTCGACGTCCGAGCTGAGTAATTAGATATGGAAAGGGGAGAGTACCTCGGATGTGGACCCTGGCCATGTAGGATCGAATAAATCGTGGCAGGTACAGGTCCTTACTCTCCATCACACACCAGAGGAGGGTGATCATAGCGGCTGGTAACTCTGTCTCATGGGTACTCGGCATAACATAGTTGCTCAGGATCTAATGCCATAGCCGAGCCTCATCATTTAAATAAATCTGCTTGATTCCCTTAGGTGTGGTGGTGTCCTGACCCATTTCCCATGGAACAGTCGGGTCAAGGGCTATCCTCGCCTTGACAGCATCCCAGTTAAACTTCATGAAACGCATGTCCTCCTCAGCCTTTTTGTAACCATCAGGCTGATCGGACTTAGGCTGAAGCTGCAGAATATCCTCAATGGCCTCTTCAGTGACCAGTATCTGCTTTCCTCTTAGGTTCACTACATCTAGGAAAGTTTGAAGTAATTGCAGTAAAATTCCCTTACCCAAGATGCATTGACCTCTGTCAGGTTTCTCTCCAGGAAGAACCAGCCTCTTTCTTTGATCTGATCGGAGGTGTATTGCTGGAGTTCTTTTGGGATTTTCAAAGTCCGCTCTAGGTACAGGTTCCTGGAGGTTGCAAACGCCGGATACTTCAACTCGCAGTATCTGCTTGCAAACTTGATGGGATCAGTGGCAGGGAGTAGCTGGTCAGCCTTCTCCTGCGCGGTAAAGTGTTTTTCCCGCGCGGAGTCATCATGCAAGAGGTCTAGGACAGACATAGAGGATTCTCCTCTTTTTCGTTTGCCAGTTGTTGCCTTTCCTTTTCCTTTTCTTTGAGTGTCAGACATCCTGAAAAACAGAAATCAGGGATATAATAAAAAGCAAGAAAACAAGTAGGCAATGAACAAAATAAGCACATAGTGGCAGAGGAGCAGTAAAGTAATGAAAATGAGTTAAGTAAATGTGCATTAAGGAGTGTATAAGAGGTAAAAGTCTGAGAAGAAAAATTCACAATCCAAAATGTAGTAGAATTCATATTAATTAGGAAAAATATCATCATGCCGTGGTCAGAAGGTTAAAAAGAATAGTGAAAAACCAGGAAATATATTTTGAAAGTTAGGATGGTTAGGCATGAAAAAGAGTTTAGGAAGTTAAAATTAGTGAATTAGTAAAAAGTGGATTAGATTAAGTGGCATGATGAACATTCCCTAAGTAACGAAAATTCACCAAGATAAGCAACAAATAACTCATAATCAAGCAAGGAAGTTGATGATGATTCATATGGGAATAACAAAAAGTGGAATTGAATCATTCAAGTGCAATTTAAAAACCAGGAAATTGAAAAGAATAAGAAAGCGTGCCCTGTCATTCATGAATTTGTTTGGTAAAAGCTGAGTAAAGCAAAATTTAAAACCAAAACATAAATGAAAATCAAAATAGTTTACAAAAATTTTGGCAGCATTCTGGCTAAAATTGGATGTTCCCAGAATTTAAACAGCAAACAGAAACAGTTCATATAAATGAAAATACAGCTGCAATTACATATAAGGAATATGAGCATGAAAAAGCAGTTGAAAAAGCAGCATGAAACAGTAAATTACAGCATATGAACAATACTAACATCACAACAACAGAAGAATTGCAAAAATCATAAAATAATAAGCAGGAACAGCGCAATTAATCAGGCCTAAATCCACTAACCACATCCTAATCTACCTAACAACCTAGGATCCACTACAACATGCATATCTAACTAGCCTAATGATGAACATAAACAGAAAAATAGGAAACTAACGATGAATGAAAGAAAAATGGCGTTCAGTGGAACCTGGAAAGCGTATGAAAGAAGGTGGGGGCAGAAAGGTGGTTGGGGATGGTGGCGGCGGTGGCTGACGCGGCGGTTTACAGCAGCGCGGCGACGGTGGCGGATGTTCGAAGGCAGGGGGGTTGCTGAAGAAGAGAGGAAGGAGAAGGGTTGGGGGGGTGACGCGAATGGGTAGGGTTCGCGTGACTGGGGGGGTTAGTAAATTTGAATCCACGCGATCGCGTGGGGCACGCGGTCGCGTGGCTTGGGGGTAATGGGGGTTGATGCGATCGCGTGGCTGACGCGATCGCATGGGATTGGTAAATAATGAATGGCGCGATCGCGTAGGCGACGCGTTCGCATCGCTGGAAATCGTGCGAAACGCACAATTCCAGCGTCGTTTCAGCGTAACTCTCTGTCTCCTTTGGGGTGGTGTGCTGTCCATGCGACGCGATTGCGTCGCTCACGCGGTCGCGTGGGGGTTGGTGTTTGTGCATGTGACGCGATCGCGTGGGTCATTTTGTGCGAAACGCACAATGGCCGCACGATTCCAGCCCAACTTTCTGGGCGTTGGATCTTTACGCTGATTTCCAGATCATGTAGCCGCGTGGATGACGCGGACGCGTGGGTGGGGGTTTTTCACAACTGACGCGATCGCATGAGTGATGCGGTCGCGTCGTACGCCCTCTTTTTTTTTTCTATGCAGGTATGCAATTATGCAGTATGCAATGCGAATGAGTAATATTCAGGTTCAATTGAAAAGGAAAACAAAAATAAATAACACGAAATAAAACTGAAAGAGAAACGACCATACTAAGGTGGGTTGTCTCCCACCTAACACTTTTAATTAAAGTCTTTAAGTTGGACATTGGATGAGCTTCCTGTTATGGCGGCTTATGTTTAAATTCATCCAGAAATCTCCACCAATGCTTGGAATGCCAATAGCCTCCGGGGTCCCAAACTAGGCATGTAAAGCTTCTAAGCAGCTTCAAACAAATTTTCATGCTCCCGGGGTGGTGAATATCAGAATAGATCCCAGGATCCTAAACTTTGCTTTTAAATCCGCCTTCATCTTGATCTATATTTTTCCATCCAGGCGGTTTAGAAATTAGATTCTCACCAAGATAACCAAACGTTCTCCGAGATCCATTCGTTTGAACATGATCTCAATCCGTGCACTTCTAGTTGAAGTGTGGAACCTTATTGAACCTTGTGCACTAGCTCTGAGCAAGAGCCATGTCCCTCTTACTCTTAAAGCCGCAGAGAGCTCTAAGCTGGCCATCTGTTTCAAGCAAACCATATTCAAGTGGAAAAGTAAAGTTAAAGGTTAAGGATTGTACCCACTTGAAGCTTGTATTAGGTGGTAATGGCCTTGGGATAGGTGTTTCCAGTGGTTCTGTAAGTTCTACTCCCTGGTGATCTTCTGTGAATTCTTCTACTTCTATGCAAGATTCTTTAAATGCATCTGTGTCCTGATCAAAGTCTTCGATGTCTTCCTCATCACTTAAGTCATAGACTGGAGGTTGAGAGAAATCTACCTCCGCATCATCTTCGTATTCACTTGGGGAAGATTCTTCGATCTCAGAGAATTCACTTACGGATGCAAGTTCATTACTAAGAGAACTTAACTTGTGGCTATCATCATCAAGGGAGTTTGTTTCCTGGGTTATTCCGTCTAGTTCTTCATAAACGACTTGCCTTGGGGATTGTGCACTATCCTCAGCATCAACTGTAACATCCTTGACGGAGTTCTCCTCAGCTCTGGATTCCCATGGAGGTTCAGCGTCTCCTAAATCTTTAACCAACTCTTCTTCTTGCATAATGACAGCTTCTTCTACTTGTTCTAGTACGAAGTCATGCTCTGTCTTGTCCACTGGAGTTTCTAGTATCTCCTTCATGCTACGCTCTTCATTAGATTGTCCACATGGGGCTGTGGTTGGTCCTTGAATGCTCGAACGTCTAGAAGAGAATTGACTTACTGCTTGCTCCAGTTGACGAATGGTTATTTGAAGTTTATCTACTGTTTCCTTGAGGCGAACTTCTGATTCTCGGGGTGATGGATTTGGACATTATACATAGGGAAGTGGTGGTGCTTGGGAGCGAGTGGATTGGAACTGGGGTGAGGAAGGATCATACGGTGGTGAATGGTGAAAAGGTGCTTGTGAGTGTGGTGATTTGAAGCCATGTTGAGAGGATGGTCTATGAGCATAGGGTGGGGCTTGTTGGTGCCTACAAGGGGGTCCACCATATCTATTAGCTTGATATGCATTGTAAAATGGTCTTTGTCCATGATAACTTGGAGGGTGTTGTTGCCTAAAGGGTTGATCAGATCCTCTTGGCTCCATCCATCTTTGATTGCTTAGATCTTGATGCATATTCCTGTTATAACTTCCATCCCTTTCAACAAAATTAGAACCAAACTCAAAGTGAGAGGGGTGAGAGTTCATAGTAGCAACTAAAAATTAAAAAGGAAAAAAAACAAAAATAAATAAACAAGTGAAAGAAAAGTATTTACAATAACCAATAATAAGGCACACAGTTGCAGTTCCCCGGCAACGGCGCCATTTTGAACGAACAGGATTTTTGCTAGTAAAGAATTTTATAAAAATAGTCGCGTTGTAGATATAGATTCTAAACCAACAGAAATCCCTTCGTGCAAACGTTTTGGTTGTCACAAGTAACAAACCCCTTAAAAATTGATTACCGAGTATTTAAACCTCGGGTCGTCTTCTCAAGGAACTGCAGGGAAGTATGTTCTTATTATTGGTTATGGGGATTGTAAATTAGGGTTTTGAGAAATAAGAAAGAAGTATGACAAGTAATTTAAATGGCAATTAAAATAAATAAATAATTGTAAAGCAACTTTTGGCAAGGTATGGAAAATTGGAAGTCTAAGCCTAGTTACCTTATCAATGATAATGAAAATTGAATCTTAATTCCACTTAGTTAACCTTTACTAAAGCAAAGGAAAGTCAAGCGACTAATTAGTTTGATCTTCGAATCCTATTTATTTCCTAAGAAAAGGTTGGGATTATTTAAGTTCAGTTCAATTAGCAAGATAACAATTATCAATTATGTTGAGTTTGATAACTCCTGAGTTACTGATTTCTTAACCAAGACCAAAAGGGGAAAAAGTAAATCTACTAGAATACAAATGTCTTCAGATTGAAAGCAATAGTAGCATAATTAAAAGAAAGCAATAATAAACTGAAATACCTCAAATAACATTAATTCAAATAATAATCTGTAACATAGAAGAATTCATAAATTAAATTGAAAAAGGAAATAAAAGGAATATTGAACCTGATAGAAAAGATAATCCTGAAAGCGAATAAAATCCTAAATCTAAATCCTAATCCTAAAGAGAGAGGAGAGAACCTCCCTAAAAACTAAATCTAATTCATGGAAAGTAACTAAATTGGCGAGCTCTCTTTTGAATGGATGCATTCCCACACTTTATAACCTCAAATCTGTGCTTTCTGTACTTGGATCTGGGCCAAAAAGGCTTCAGAAATCGCTGGGAGCGTTTTCTGTAATTTCTGGTGCGTGGCCTCTGTCACGCGTCCGCGTGGGTCACGCGGTCGCGTCATCTGGAGCTTTTCGTGTCACGCGGTCGCGTCAGTCATGCGTTCGCGTCATATGCATTTCGCTCAAGGCGCGCGATAGCGTCAGTCACACGTTCGCGTCGCGCTCTCTTCGCGTTGGCACGCGGCCGCGTCGTCCATGCGATCACGTCGCTGCTAGTTTCTTCAAAAACTCCGTTTTATGCTTTCCTTCCATTTTTGTATGTTTCCTTTCCATCCTTTAAGTCATTCCTGCCTTAGAAGATCTGAAACTACTCAACACACGAATCACGGTATCGAATGGTAATAGAAGGGATAATTAAAATAATTAATTTTTAAAGCATGGAAAACATGTTTTTCACACACATCACATAATAAGGAAGGAAAGTAAAACCATGCAATTAACATGAATAAGTGAGTGAAGGATTGAATAAATCACTCAAATTAGGCACAAAATATATCATAAAATATGGGTTTATCAGTGGATCACAAGAAGGACAATGAATCACAAGCTCCAAGGAAAGACAAGCAAGTCTCAGAGTCACAAACACAAGAGAAGAAAGAGGAAGTGAAGCCATATGTTCCTCAACTACCTTACCCTCAGAGATTGCACAAGGAGATGAAAGATCAACAATTCCCTAAGTTCTTGGAGATTTTCCAAAAATTGGAGATCAACATTCTACTAGCTGAAGCCTTGGAACATATGCCACTTTATGCAAAGTTTCTCAAAGAACTCATCACCAAAAAGAGGAGCTGGAAGGAGAAGAAAATTGTGATCCTCTCCCAGGAATGCAGTGCTGTAATCCAAAAGGGTTGCCACCCAAACTCAAGGATCCAGGGAGTTTCCTCATATCATGTACCATTGAAAACATGACAATAGAGAGAGCTCCCTGTGACTTGGGTGCCAGCATAAATCTTATGCCCCTTTCCATGATGAAAAAGTTGCTCATAGAGGAGGTGAAACCCACAAGGATGTCACTACAGCTTGCTGATAGATCCCTTAAAACACCTAATGGAGTGGTAGAAAATCTATTGGTGAAAGTGGGAGAGTTCATTTTCCCTTCAAACTTTGTGATCCTAGATATGGAAGAGGAGGAAAATAACTCAATTATCCTGGGAAGACCTTTTCTAGCCACAGCAAGAGCCATCATTGATGTAGAGAAAGGTGAAATGGTTCTCAGGGTACATAATGAGCAAATGGTCATCAATGTCTTCAAGGCAATGCAATACCCCCCCTGAGAAAGAGAATCATATAAGGGTGGAGATGATAGAAACTTTGGTGGAAGAAGTGCTTGAGACAAGCCATCTTGAAGACAAGAAGAAGAAACTCAAGAGATTCAAGTTGAAGAGGCAAAAGGAAAGCAAGTGGTTGGAAGCTCACTTGAAGGAAAGAAAGAGGAGGTGCCAAAGCAAGAACCGAAACCTCTACCTCCTCATCTCAAATATGCATTCCTTGGTAGGGAGGAAAGCCTCCCAGTAATCATCAACTCTTCTTTGAGCACACAAGATGAAGAAAAGCTACTTGAGGTGTTAAAAACTCACAAAAGTGCTCTAGGGTGGACAATTGGTAACATCAAGGGCATAAGCCTCGCAATTTGCATGCATAAAATCCTGCTAGAGGAGGACTCACGGCCAGTGGTACAACCTCAAAGGAGGCTCAATCCAACCTTGAAAGAGGTGGTTCAAAAGCAGGTGATGAAGTTATGGAATGCTAGAATCATATACCCCATTTCTGATAGCTCCTGGGTAAGTCCAGTCCAGGTGGTACCAAAAAAGGGAGACATAACTGTCATCTTCAATGAAAAGAATGAACTCATCCCTACAAGGACAGTAACTGGGTGGAGGATGTCCATTGACTATAGAAGATTGAATGAAGCCACAAGGAAAGATCATTTCCCTCTTCCCTTCATTGATCAGATGCTAGAAAGTTTGGCTGGTCATGCTTATTATTGCTTCTTGGACGGGTATTCCGGATACAATTAGATAGTGGTGGATCCCAAGAACCAAGAGAAAACCTCTTTCACTTGCCCCTTCGGAGTCTTTGCTTACAGAAGGATGCCCTTTGGGCTGTGCAACGCTCTAGCAACCTTTCAAAGGTGTATGCTTTCCATATTTTCTGACATGGTAGAGAAATTCTTAGAAAGTTTTATGGATGATTTTTCTGTTTTTGGTGACTCTTTTGACACTTGTTTGCATCATCTAACCCTAGTCTTGAAAAGATGCCATGAAACAAACTTAGTCTTGAATTGGAAAAAATGTCATTTCATGGTACCAGAAGGCATTGTTCTTGGGCATAAAATTTCAAGCAAAGGTATAGAAGTTGACAAAGCTAAAATAGAAATCATAGAAAAGCTTCCTATACCAATCAATGTGAAAGCAGTAAGAAGTTTTCTTGGGCATGCTGGATTTTACAGGAGATTCATCAAAGATTTCTCAAAGATAGCTAAACCACTAAGCAACTTGTTGGTGGTTGACAATTGATAAACCCCGATTTTGTGGTTTATCTTGTGCTTAATTTGGGGGATTTTATCAACTTTTCTCACATTTATTCAATGAAATAGCATGGTTTTGTAATTCTCCCTAGATTTGTGCTTAAGTGTAAAAACATGCTTTTTAGGCCTCAAAATAGCTAAATTTAACTCACTTTAATTCCACTCGATGCCTTGATATGTTTGTTGAGTGATTTCAGGTTCATAAGGCAAGTATTGATGGAAGAAGTGAGGAGAAAAGCATACAAAGTGGGAGAAATCATGAAAAAATGAAGGAACCGCAAAGCTGTCAAGCCTGACCTCTTCGCACTCAATCGACCATAACTTGAGCTATAGAGGTCCAAATGAGACGGTTCTAGTTGCATTAGAAAGCTAACATCCGGGGCTTCGAAATAATATAAAATTTACCATATTTTCCTAACGTATAGGTGGACGTACATGCACATGACGCGCACGCACCGATGGATCAGTGTGGGTCCATTTTGGGCAACTCGTTGGGGGCGATTTGTAGCTCATTTTGGGCCCAATCCAACTCATCTCTAATGCTATTGAACCCAAGGATTGAAGGGGGAATGAACCAAGTAGTCATAATTTAGTTTTCATCATGTTGTAGGTAGAATTCTAGAGAGAGAAGCTATCCCTTCTCTCTAGAATTTAGGGTAGTTTAGGTTTAACTTTCTTAGATCCACTTTCAATTCTTGTTTTGATTTAGTTTTCCCTTGTTAATTCCTTGATATTACACCTTTGTTCTTCTAGTTCTTGTTGTTAATTTCATTTTCATATCATTTTTATGTTCATACACTCTTGTTGGATTTCTATTTTCTTTCAATGCAAATTTATGTTTCCATGTTCCTTTTATGTTGATCTTGATTGTTATTGTTGATTTCTTGCTTATGATAGTTATGGGTTTTGTTAATTCTTGCAATTTGTGATGTTTACTTTCCTTGCACACTAAGTGTTTGATAAAATGTTTCCTTTAGTTTTTGAGTAGTTTTCTTTACTCTTGGCTTAGGCTAAGGGAATTGAGTGACTTTGAGTCATTGGGTCTCATTGAATTGGTGATTTGAGAACCCTTGGTGATCAATTTGATACTCATTGACGCTAACCCACTACTAATCTAATTAGTAGATAGGTTGAGACTTATGGGTTGATGTGATCAAACCTATTTGACTTACTTCAAGCTTAGGAGTAGACATTACGTACTTAAGGCTTTTGGGAAGTAGACTTAATAGGTTGGTACCTCATAATTATCAATATTTGGTTTGTTGACAAGGATGGTGATATCAATTTCCCATGTCTTAGCCAAGAGTTGTTTTCTCTTATTTTATTAGTTCTTGTTATTTTACTTTCTTGTCATTTATTTTCTTGCAAAAATATAAAGAATCAAACCCCTTTGCATCTTCATAGCCAATAATTAAACACTTCATTGCAATTCCTTGTGAGACGACCCGAAGTTTAAATACTTCGGTTAATTCTTATTTGAGGTTTGTTATTTGTGACAACCAATATTTTTGTATGTGAGGATTCTTTGTTGGTTTAGAACTATACATGCAACGAGATTTCATTTGAGAAAATTCTATACCATCAAAGAATTCGCTCATCAACAATCGATTTATTTTTTATGATGAATGTAAACATGCTTTTGAAACCTTGAAAACTAAACTCACTACAGCACCAATCATCACACCCCCCAGACTAGGGATTCCCTTTTGAACTTATGTGTGATGCAAGTGACTTTGTAATTGGTGCTATGTTGGGACAAAGGAAGGATAAATTCCATCATGTCATATACTATACAAGTAAAGTGTTAAACGAGGCACAGAAAAACTACACCACTACAAAAAAAGAATTATTGGCAATTGTATATGCATTTGATAAATTCAGGCCATATTTAATTGGGTCAAAAATTGTAGTCTACACTGACCATGCTGCTCTCAAGTACCTCATGTCTAAACAGGATGCTAAGCCAAGGCTTATTAGGTGGGTGCTGTTGCTACAAGAATTCGACATTGAAGTAAGGGATAGGAAAGGAAGTGAGAACCAAGTTGCAGATCATTTATCAAGGTTACCACAAGAGATCAACCAATTAGCACCACAACCAGTGAATGAGAAGTTCCCAGATGAGCATCTGTTACAAGTCCAACAAGCACCTTGGTTTGCCGATATTGCAAACTACAAAGTGGGAAGAAGGATTCCTCAAGACTACACCAGGCAATAAGTGAAGAAGTTTCTCATTGATGCCAAGCAATTCTTGTGGGATGAACCCTTTCTATTCAAGAGATGTCCAGATGGGATGATTAGGAGGTGTGTGCTAGAGAGTGTGATGAGAAACATCCTATGGCACTGTCATAGTTCAGGTTATGATGGACATTTTGGGGCCGAAAGAACAGCTGCCAAAGTTCTTCAGAGTGGGTTCTATTGGTCAAAGATGCCAGAGAATTTGTAAATCAATGTGATGAATGCCAAAGAGCAGGGAGCTTAACAAAGAGAAATGAAATGCCTCAGAACTTTATCTTGGAGGTAGAGTTGTTCGACATTTGGGGCATAGATTTCATGAGACCCTTTCCCCCATCATACTCATTCAAGTACATATTGGTAGCAGTAGAATATGTCTCCAAATGGTGGAAACCATAGCTACAACTACATGTGATGCAAATATTGTCCTCCAGTTTCTTAAGAAATATATCTTCACCAGATTTGGAGTGCCTAAGGGCCTCATTAGTGATGGTGGTAGTCACTTTTACAACAAGCAAATGAACACCCTGCTCCATAAATATGGAGTAACTCACAAAGTAGCTACAACATATCACCCTCAGACCAATGGCCAGGCTGAATTGGCAAACAGAGAATTGAAAAGGATTCTAGAAAAAACGGTGGGAGCTACAAGGAAAGATTGGGCAAAGAAGCTAGATGATGTCCTATGGGCATATAGAACTGCATTGAAAACTCCAATCGGGAGGTCACCATTTCAGATACTCTATGGCAAATCCTGTCACCTCCCTATGGAGCTCGAGCACAAGGCTTTTTGGACCACCAAGCTCCTCAATCTTGATTCTCAAATAGTAGGGAAAAAGAGGTTACTGCAGCTCAATGAGCTGAATGAATTTAACTGGAAGCTTATGAGAGTGCTGAGATCTACAAGGGAAGAACCAAAAGATGGCATGACAAGAAAATTGCTAGAAGAGATTTTGAGCCAGGGCAACAAGTGTTAGTGTATAATTCCAGACTCAAGATTTTCCCTAGCAAGCTCAATTCTAGACAGACCAGTCCTTATTTAGTGACTAAGGTTTCCCAACACAGAAATCTCGAACTCCTTAATGAAGCCTCAAAGAATAAATTCACAGTAAATGGTCATAGGGTGAAGCACTACCTGGGAGGACCATGGAACAAGGAGGAGAGCATTCATGAGTTGACTTGAACAAGAATAAAGGACGTCAAGCTAGTGACGTTAAAGAAGCTCTTGTTGGGAGGTAACCCAATGGTACGCAAAATTGTGATCTTACACTTTCTTCACAACTCTACACAACTTCGTGTAACTAACCAGCAAGTGCACTGGGTTGTCCAAGTAATACCTTACGTGAGTAAGGGTCGATCCCACGGAGATTGTCGGCTTGAAGCAAGCTATGGTCACCTTGTAAATCTTAGTCAGGCGGATTCAAATGGTTATGAGGTTTTGATAATTAAAATGTAATTAAAACATAAAATAAGATAGAAATACTTATGTAATTCATTGGTGGGAATTTTAGATAAGCGTATAGAGATGCTTTGTTGCTTCTGAACTTCTGCGTTCCTACTGCCTTCTTCCAACCATGCGTTACCTCCTTCCATGGCAAGCTGTATGATCCTCTCGGATGAAAACAAATCCATATGCACTGTCACCGCACGGCTAATCATCTGTCGGTTCCCGCTAGCGTCGGAATAGGACCATTGTCCTTTTGCACACTGTCACTTGCGCCCAACATTCTCAGGTTTGAAGTTCGTCACAGTCATCCCTTCCCAGATCCTACTCAGAATACCACAGACAAGGTTTAGACTTTTCGGATCCTGGATCCTACTCGGAATACCACAAACAAGGTTTAGACTTTCCGGATCCCAAGAATGTTGCCCATGGTTCTAGCCTATACCACCAGGATACTAATCTCACAGACTCGGTCCGTGTATTAGATATCCAAGAGAATATACTCCAGCTGACGTCCAATGACTACGTTGAACATCATGTAGACCGCTTTGTGGTTGTCAGGCACGCGGATCTTAGCTAAGCGAGTAACGAAGATTGGGTGATTATCACGGGTCACCCCTTCATTCTGACTTAACTGAATTAAGAACAAGAGTATTTATTGGGGAAGTAGGCGTGAATTGAAGGAAAAACAATAGTACTTGCATTAATTCATGAAGAACAGCAGAGCTCCACACCTTAATCTATGGGGTGTAGAAACTCCACCGTTGAAAATACATAAGTGAAAAAGGGTTAGGCATGGTCAAATGGCCAGCCTCCCATGGAGGTCTCAAAGTGTCAAAGTACACAATATGATCCAAAGATGGTCAAAAGAACAAAAGACCTAAAATAAATCTCTAAAAGTAGTATTTATACTAAACTAGTTACTAGGGTTTACAGAGAATGAGTAACTAAGTGCAGATAGTGCAAAAATCCACTTTCGGGGCCCACTTGGTATGTGCTTGGGCTGAGCATTGAAGATATTTTGTGCTTAGGCTGATTCTGGAGTTAAACGCCAGCTTTGGTGCCAGTTTGGGTGTTTAACTCCAATTCTGGTGCCAGTTTGGGCGTTTTACGCCAGAATTCCTTGGGCTGACTTTGAATGCCAGTTTGGGCCATCAAATCTGGGCAAAGTATGGAGTATTACATATTGCTGGAAAGCCCAAGATGTCTACTTTTCAACGCAATTAACAGCGTACCAATTGGACGTCTGTAGCTCCAGAAAATCCACTTCGAGTGCAAGGAGGTCAGAATCCAATAGCATCTGCAGTCCTTTTTCAGCCTCTGAATCAGATTTTTGCTCAGGTTCCTCAATTTCAGCCAGAAAATACCTGAAATCACAGAAAAAATACACAAACTCATAGTAAAGTCCATAAATGTGATTTTTGCATAAAAAATAATAAAAATATAATAAAACTAACTAAAACATACTAAAAACTATGTAAAAATAGTGCCAAAAAGGGTATAAATTATTCGCTCATCACAACACCAAACTTAAATTGTTGCTTGTCCCCAAGAAACTTAAAAACAAAATAGGATAAAAAGAAGAGAATATACAATAAATTCCGAAAACATCTATGAAGATCAGTCTTAATTAGATGAGCGGGGCTAGTAGCTTTTTGCTTCTGAACAGTTTTGGCATCTCACTTTATCCTTTGAAGTTCATAATGATTGACATCTATAGGAACTCAGAATTCAGATAGTGTTATTGATTCTCCTAGTTCAGTATGTTGATTCTTGAACACAGTTACTTTATGAGTCTTGGCCGTGACTCTAAGCATTTTTTTTCCAATATTACCACCGGATACATAAATGCCACAGACACATAACTAGGTGAACCTTTTCAGATTGTGACTCAGCTTTGCTAGAGTCCCCAGTTAGAGGTGTCCAGAGCTCTTAAGCACACTCTTTTTGCTTTGGACCATGACTTTAACTGCTCAGTCTCAAGCTTTTCACTTGACACCTTCACGCCACAAGCACATGGTTAGGGACAGCTTGGTTTAGCCGCTTAGGCCAGGATTTTATTCCTTTGGGCCCTCCTATCCATTAATGCTCAAAGCCTTGGGTCCTTTTTACCCTTGCCTTTTGGTTTAAAGGGTTATTGGCTTTTTGCTCTTGCCTTTTGGTTTAAAGAGCTATTGGCTTTTTCTGCTTGCTTTTTCTTTTTCTTTCTTTTTCTTTTTCGCCATTTTTTTCGCAAGCTTCTTCTTTTCACTACTTTTTCTTGCCTCAAGAATCAATTTTATGATTTTTCAGATTATCAATAACATTTCTTTTTTTCCATTATTCTTTCAAGATCGTAGAAAAAGAAAAGTAGCTGCAGATGAATGCCCAGAATAAGCTGCGAGATTCCGATTCCTTCGTGGGGAATCAATGAAGCTTACTGAGTCCTGTGTTGACAAAGATCAGATAGGATCCTGCTATGATACTGATTCATTAATGAATTTTTACAAGCAAAATGCCGCTGACAATGTGTTGAAATATAAAAAATATGCACTGTTTAAGCATTCATTCAGAAAAACAAAAAGTATTGCCACCACATCAAAATAATTAAACTATTTTAAAATTCAAAATTCATGTACTTCTTGTTCTTTTTCAAGTAAAAACAATTTTTTTTATTTAAGAAAGGTGAAGGATTCATAGAACATTCATAACTTTAAAACATAGGCACTAGACACTATTGATCATGTAATAAAGACACAAACATAGATAAAACATAAAGCATAGGAAACGAAAAACAGAAAAATAGGAACAAGGAAATTAAAGAACGGATCCACCTTAGTGATGGCGGCTTGTTCTTCCTCTTGAAGATTTTATGGAGTGCTTGAGCTCCTCTATGTCTTTTTCTTGCCTTTGTTGCTCCTCTCTCATGGCCTTTTGGTCCTCTCTAATTTCATGGAGGATGATGGAGTGCTCTTGGTGCTCCACTTTTAGTTGCTCCATGTTAGAACTCAAATCTCCTAAAGAAGTGTTGAGTTGCTCCCAATAATTTTATGGAGGAAAATGCATCCCTTGAGGCATCTCAGGGATTTCTTGATGAGGAACTTCCTCTTGCTCTTGCTGAGGTCCATAAGTGGGCTCTCTTGTTTGCTCCATCCTTTTCTTAGTGATGGGCTTGTCCTCTTCAATGAGGGTGTCTTCCTCTATGACAATTCCAGCTGAACTGCATAGGTGACAGATGAGGTGAGGGAAGGCTAACCTTGCCAAAGTGGAGGGCTTGTCCGCCACCTTGGAGAGTTCTAGAGGTATGATTTCATGAACTTCTACTTCATATCCATTCATGATACTATGGATCATGATTGCCCGGTCTATTGTAACTTCAGACCGGTTGCTAGTAGGAATGATAGAGCGTTGGATAAACTCCAACCATCCTCTAGCCACGGGTTTGAGGTCAGGCCTTCTCAATTGAACCGACTTGCCTATTGAGTCTCTCTTCCATTGAGCGCCTTCCACACAAATGTCCAAGAGGACTTGGTCCAACCTTTGATCAAAGTTGACCCTTTTAGTGAAAGGGTGAGGATCTCCTTGCATCATTGGCAAGTTAAATGCTATCCTCACATTTTCCGGACTGAAATCCAAGTAATTCCCCCGAACCATTGTGAGCCAATTCTTTTGGTTCGAGTTCACACTTTGATCATGGTTCTTAGTGATCCATGCATTGGCATAGAACTCTTGAACCATTAAGATCTCGACTTGTTGAATGGGGTTGGTGAGGATTTCCCAACCTCTTCTTCGAATCTCATGTCGGATCTCCGGATATTCACTCTTTTTGAGCTTGAAAGGGACCTCGGGGATCACCTTTTTCTTGGCCACAACTTCATAGAAGTGGTCTTGATGGACCTTTGAGATGAATCTCTCCATGTCCCATGAGTCAGAGGTGGAAGCAATTGCCTTCCCTTTCCTCTTTCTAGAGGTTTCTCCGACCTTAGGTGCCATTAGTGGTTATGGAAAAACAAAAAGCGGCGCTTTTTCCACACCAAACTTAAAATGTTTGCTCGTCCTCGAGCAAAAGAAGAAAGAAAGGAGGAGAAGAAGAAGAAATTGAGGAGATAGAGGAGTGTTTTGGGTTCGGCCAAGGTGGGTAATAGTGTGTATGTTGTGTGGAATTGAAGGTGGTAAGGAGGGGTATTTATAGGGTAAGGGAGAGAGGGGTTTCGGTCATTAAGGGGTGGGTTTGGGAGGGAAATGGTTTGAATTTGAATGGTGAGGTAGGTGGGGTTTAATGATGGATGGATGTGAGTGGTGAAGAGAGTATGGAGAAGAGGGTAAGATTTGATAGGTGAAGGGTGTTTGGGGAAGAGGTATTGAGGTGATTGGTCAATGGTGTATGGGGAAGAGTGTTATGGAAAGGTGTGAAGAGGAGAGAAGAAGAGGTGTGGTTGGTGGGGATCCTGTGGGGTCCACAGATCCTTAGGTGTCAAGAAATTCTGCTCCCTGCATCATTCTGGCGTTTAAACGCCCTCTGTGTGCCAAATCTGGCGTTAAACGCCAGTTCTGCTACCTTTCCTGGCGTTAAACGCCAGTCTGTTGCCCCTTTCTGGCATTTAACGCCAGCCAGACACCCTTTTCTGGCGTTAAACGCCAGCCTGTCTGCCATTTCTGGTGTTTAACGCCAGCCAGATGCCAGACACCCTTTTCTGGTGTTAAACGCCTAGAATGATGCCCATTCTGGCCTTTAACACCCAGAATGCTGCCAGGCTGGGCGTTAAACGCCCATTCTGCTATCCTTACTGGCGTTTAAACGCCAGTAAGCCTGTCCTCCAGGGTGTGCTGTTTTTCATGCTATTTTTGATTCCGTTTTAATTTTGTAGTTGTTTTTGTGACTCCATATGATCATCAACCTAAAGAAAACATAAAATAACAATGGAAAATAAATAAATATAATTAAATAACATTGGGTTGCCTCCCAACAAGCACTTCTTTAATGTCAATAGCTTGACAGTGGGCTCTTAGAGAGCCTCACAGAGATTCAGAGCTTGATGGTGGCCTCCCAACACTAAACTTAGAAGTTGAGTGTGGGGGCTCTGTTTGACTCTGTATTGAGAGAAGCTTTTCATGCTTCCTCTCCATGGTTACAGAAGAAGATCCTTGAGCCTTAAACACAAGGTAGTCCTCATTCAATTGAAGGACTAACTCTCCTCTGTCCACATCAATCACAGCTCTTGCTATGGATAGGAAGGGTCTTCCAAGGATGATGGATGACGATCGGATTTCTGCTAGTAAAGAAATTCTCAAATATAATCGCGTTGTAAGTAGTGTTTCTAAACTAACAAAAATCCTTTCGTACAAAAGTTTAGTTGTCACAAGTAACAAAACCCAATAAAATTTATAACCGAAGTATTTAAACCTCGGGTTGTCTACTCAAGGAATTGCAGGGAAGTATGATTTATTATTGGTTATGGAAAAAGGTATATTTTTGGGTTTTTGAAATAGGGAACGAGTAATTTAAATGGCAAGGAAGTAAATTAATTATCATGAACACCAATGCAAGGTATAAGAACTAGAAATCCCATCCTAGTTATCCTTATCAGGTGTGATGAGAATTGTTTATTGCTCTCACTTAGTTAACCCTTACTAAATAAAGGAAAGTCAAGTGGACTAATCAACTTGATTCCTCAAGTCCTAGTCAACTCCTATGGATAGACTAGCTTTAGAGGGATCCAAATCAATCAGCAATTTCCAATTTCCAATTTTCAATCAACCGCTGAGTTTGACAACTCAAGTGTCACTAATTACTCAACCAAAGCAAAGGGAGAAAAGTATAAATTATTTATATCATAAATAGAAGAAAGCAATCATAAATCTGAAATACCTCAAATTTAAATAAAGAAATCAATTCTAACATGGAGTTCATAAGCCAAATTGAAAAGATAAATAACAATTAAAGTAATAGAATAAATAAAATTAGAAAATAAATTAAAGGAACATTGAACCTGGAATGAAGAGAAGTAGCCTAATCATAATAGAAATCCTAAATCCTAATCGTAATCCTAAATCCTAAGAGAGAGGACATAGCCTCTCTCTCTAAAAGCTACATCTAAAAACCTGAAATTCTGTATTTGAAAGTTGTTAATTGAATGAATGATGAATTGTTCCCCATGAATGGATGCATTTCTCCACTTTATAGCCTTTCATCTATGTTTTTTGGGCCGAAAACTGGGTCAAAAACAGCCCAAAAATCGCCCCCAGCGATTTCTGGTACGTACACGTCGCTGCAATGGGTTTTTGCCATGTCACGCGTCCGCGTAGAGCACGCATTCGCGTCACTTGCCTTCGGGGCAACTATAGCAAATTATATATCTTTGCGAAGCCCCGGATGTTAGCTTTCCAACGCAACTAAAACCGCATCATTTGGACCTCTATAGCTTAAGTTGTGGTCGATTTAGTATCAAGAGGTCAGACTGGACAGCTTTAGCAGTTCCTTCAGTTTCTTGTATTCTTTCCACTTTTGCATGCTTCCTTTCCATCCTCTAAGTCATTCCTGCCCTATAAATCCTGAAATCATTTAACACACATATCACGGCATCGAATGGTAATAAGAGAGGATTAAACATAGCAAAATTAAGACCAAAGAAACATGTTTTCAATCATAGCACAAAATCAGGAAGGAAAACGTAAAACCATGAAATTAGTATGAATAAGTGAGTAAAGAGTTGATAAAAACCACTCAAATTAGCACAAGATAAACCATAAAATAGTGGTTTATCAACCTCCCCACACTTAAACATTAGCATGTCCTCATGCTAAGCTCAAGAGAACTATAAGAGTGAATGGGGGAAAGTAAAATGTATGAAATGCAACCTATGTATATGAATGCAACTATATGCTAAGATGTTTCTATCTACTTGGTTAAAAGTAAACAAGTTCTCCAAGACAAAAATAATTCAAATTCCACTAATTCAAATTATACAGTAAAAATAAGTAAACTTGTAAGAAGATAGCTCATGAAAGCAGGGAACATAGAATCAAGCATTGAACCCTCACTGGTAGTGTATATCACTCTAATCTCTCAAGTGTATAGGGTAATTCACTCTAGTCTTCCCTAGTCATGATTTCTAAACTTTGTTCTTCACCTAACCAATCAACAATATTTAATGTACCAATACAAACATCATGAGGTCTTTTCAAGGTTGTAATGGGGCTAAGGTAAGGGTGAGGATGCATGTATGGCCAAGTGAGCTAAAATATGAATCTTTGACTAACCTAAGCTCTTACCTAACACACACACATACTCTATGTAATTCTAAAATCACACCTAGCTACCCATAATTCTCACTTTTGTATCACATACTCATGTACCAAATTTTTTATATTTCTTTACTTTTATCACATGTGCATTGATCTTTTCATTAACTTAGCATTGGGATAATTTTGTCCCCTTATTTATTTACTTATTTATTGAATATTTTTTTGGATTTTTTTAATAGAAAAATAAACATAACTTATCAATGCACATGGATTTTCCATTATTTTTCTATTTTGGTTTTCCATGAGTAGGTTCCCAAATTCCCGATATTCAAATAAATTAGAAACATGATACACTCCCTTATTAACCCATGTTCCCACAGTTTCCCCACATTTAGTTAATGCACCATCTCTATCTTAAACTAATCAAAGATTCAATTTGGGGTAATTAATTTGTTTTTCTGCTTAAGGCTAGTGATGTGGTTATAGAACAGAAGGGGATTAAAAAGCTCAAAGTGGCTAACAAGGGTGACATAAAAGGGTAGGCTTATTTGGGATAAGTGAGCAAAAACAAATAATGGCCTCAATCATATGCAAGCATGTAAATACACTAAATAATGGACATATAGAATGGAACAAAGCAAAGATTGCAATCATAGGGAAGAAAACACACAAGAATAAAATTTTATGGTTAAATAATGTAACCATGTAAATAAGCTCAAAATCTCACAGGTTGTGTGTTCTTTGGCTCAAAAACTATGTTCCAAATACAACTTCAAACAAATTTAACACATAAAAAATTTTTAATTTTTAATTTAAATTAGTGAAATTTTTCAAAAATAGGGTCCTAGAAAGAAACTTATTATTTCTCAACCAAGTAGTACTTAAATGCAAAACAATCAACTACACATGCAATCTATTATGCAATGCAATAATGAACTAATAAAGAAAATAATACATTGGTGTTGAGAAGATAATAACTAACCCATGGAGATCGGTATCGACCTCCCCACACTTAAAGATTGCACCATCCTCGGTGCATGCTAAGATGTGCAGGTGGACGGGCGGTTCCAACTGATGCTTTTCTCCAAAGATTTTGTTGATGGACTTGGTAGTCTCCCCATGTAAACGTCTTCCAGTTTCCTTCCGGGTGGCCATCCTGAAAGAAAAAAGGGAAGAAACGTAACCCAGAAATAAAGATAAGAAAATAAATAAAGTATGGGTGGGTTAATGCCAAATAATAAGGGTCTCAATTACATGGTAGCTACAACATGCAAGTGAGAAAATAGTGGATACAAATGGCATATCAATAGTGGAAAAGTTGCAACAATGGGGAAGAGTGTGGGTAATGAAAGACAATATAAACTCATGTCAATGCAAAATTAATACAGGTATCATAAAAGATTAGCATTGACTTAAATAATATTACCCAACAGTGTAAAACAAGTCACTGAGCACCAAAATAATACCAGAAAAGACACAACAGTTAAATAAGAACATGTGACACCAATGGAAAAATGATAAATTTAGAAAAAAAATAAAAATATGCACAAAATTAAAATACAATGAATGAAATATGCAAATAAATTAAGTAAAATAGAATGGAAGTGAAGAGGGATGAGAAGTTAAAGAAAATAAGAAAGGAAGAAGAAAGAAATAAGAAGGGAAAGAAAAGATTTGGATTTGGGGAAGAAAAGATAAGATAGTTGGCGCTGATACGGATAAGTTGTACGTCGCATGTGACGCGAACGCGTGGAGCACGCGGTCGCGTGGTTTGTGATATTCTCAAGTGACGCGGACGCGTGGGGCACGCGTTCGCGTGACTCGATTTGTGCTAGTGGAGCGAGTGCAGCCTCGCGTTCGCACAACTCTCTGTTTAAATGCATTTTGCCAAAAATCTGGGTGACGCGTTCGCGTGGTTGACGCAATCGCGTGAATGGCTATATTTTGAAAACGACGCGGACGCGTGGGGCACGCGTTCGTGTGATAGGGCTTGTGCTTCTAGCATTATTCTAGCCCAGCTCCATCATAACTCTCTGCCATACACCTCGTTACGTCGATTTTACAGAGCCACGCGTTCGTGTGGATGACGCGGACACGTGGGGAGGCTATTTTCAAAATGACGCGGTCGCGTGGGGAGGCTATTTTCAAAATGACGCGGTCGCGTGGGCATGTTTGTGCCTAAGTCACGCCTCCAGCCACGCTGTTGCGTGACTTTCTGTTCAATTTTTGGTTTCTTCCCAACGCACCTGTGACGCGGACGCGTCAGCGACGCTTACGCGTCGCGTGTGCGTTTTTGTTTTTTTTAATGTAAAATGCAGAATGCTAATGCAGATGCTGACATGATGAATGAGCACTAATAAAAATAGGATAAAATAAAATTGAGAAGAAAACAAAGTAAAATAAAACTAAGACTAAAAAAGAACGATTATACCATAGTGGGTTGTCTCTCACCTAGCACTTTTAGTTAAAGTCCTTAAGTTGGACATTTGGTGAGCTCCTCATCATAGTGGCTTGTGCTTGTACT
This sequence comes from Arachis duranensis, assembly GCF_000817695.3. Lineage (NCBI taxonomy): Eukaryota > Viridiplantae > Streptophyta > Magnoliopsida > Fabales > Fabaceae > Arachis > Arachis duranensis. Next base: position 107,511,907 of record NC_029776.3, read on the forward strand.
GATCCTTGAATCCCCACCAATGTTTGTAATTCCAATGGCCACCGGGATCCCAAACTAGGCGCAGAAAGCCTTCAAGCAAGTTGAAGCAAGTGACAAGGCCCCAAGAGTATTGATTGTTAGACTGAATCCCAGGGTCCCAAACCTTGCTTTTGCACCCGTCTTCTTGTTGATCATCATGATTCCATCCGGGTGGCACGCAGTTTGAATTCTCACTGAGACATCCAAACAGCTTCCTAGACCCATTCAATTGAGAATTGTACCAACCTTTGTACTTCAATTTGGAGCATGCAACCATATTGAACCTTGCATGATATTTCCTACCACTAACCATCTCCCACTTGCTCTTATAGCCACAAAGAGCTCTAAGCTGACCATCTGTTTCAAGAAAAGCATATTCAAGTGAGCTAATTAAACTTAGAGATGAGAGATTTACCTACTTGAATGAAGGGATAGATGGTGATGGCTTTGGGGGAGAGGTCTCCAACAACTTTGGCAAGGTGATTTCCAGCTCCGTTCCCTTGAACTCCTCTTTGACAACTTCCACCTCCTTGCAAGCTTCTTCAATATCAACCTCTTCCTCGTGGTAGCTTTCTTCTAATTCGATCTCTTCTTCATTGTTCACCAAGGGCATAGGAGGTTGTGCTTCTTCTTCTTTAATCTCCATGTCAAGTCCAATGGGAGAGGATTCATATGTAGATAAGAATTCATTAATAATTGAATCCATCTCTTGATCATCCCCTTCAAAGTCTTCAACCAGGCTATGCCTTGGAGGTTGTACACCCTCCTCAACATCAATTGCAAACGACTTAGAAGGAGGCTCTATGACTTGAGTTTCCCATGGAGATTCTGCATCTCCCAAGTCTTCAACTAACTCCACTTCTTCTTTGGCAGGCGTAGCTTCTTCCAGTTGTTCTAATACAAAGCCATGTTCCTCATTGTCCACCGGAGTTTCTAGTGTCTCCTTCATGCTACGCTCTTCTTTTGATTCTCCACATGTAGCCATGGGAGTACTTTGAGTGCTCAGATGTTGGGAAGCTAATTGATTTACTACCTCGGTTAAGGCAGTTGCGAATTCCAGTACATCCCTTTTCATCTTCGCTTGCCCTTGAAGAAGACCACGAAGGATGTCATCCATTGGAGATTAGGGTGGATATGAGGGTTCATTGGTTGGGAGAGAGGGCTCATAATACAGAGGTGGTTCTTCTTGATAAGGATATGGAGATGGTGAATATTGAGGTGGTGGTTCTGGGTGTGATTCATATGGTGGTTGGTGTGGTGGATAAGGATTAAGGTCATATGGTGGTGTTTGGTTGTAGGGGGCTTGTGAGTATGGTGGTTCAAAGGTACGTTGGGGAGGCAGTTCATAAGCATATGGTGGGCCTTGTTGGTAACTACAAGGGGGTCCACCATATTCATCATCTTGGTATGCTCTCTGGAATGGCTCTTGACCATAGTAATTTGGTGCAGGTGGTTTGTCACAGAGGAGTCCACCATAACTATTGTCTTGGCATGCATTGTAGGATGGTCGTTGTCCATGGTATCTTGGAAGGTGTGGTTGCCGAAAGGGTTGATCAGATCCTCGTGGCTCCTTCCATCTTTGATTATTTTGACCTTGATGCATGTTCCTGTTATAGCTTCCATTCCTTTCAATAACATTAGAACCAAACTCAAAGCGACGGGGGTGAGAACTCATAGTAGCTAATAAAAATTAAAAACAAAAATAAAAATAAATAAACAAGCAAAAGAGAAATATTTACAATAACTAATAATAAGGCACACGTTTGCAAGTCCCCGGCAACGGCGCCATTTTTGACGATCGGATTTCTGCTAGTAAAGAAATTCTCAAAAATAATCGCGTTGTAAGTATAGTTTCTAAACCAACAAAAATCCTTTCGTACAAAAGTTTGGTTGTCACAAGTAACAAAACCCAATAAAATTTATAACCGAAGTATTTAAACCTCGGGTCGTCTACTCAAGGAATTGCAGGGAAGTATGATTTATTATTGGTTATGGAAAAAGGTATATTTTTGGGTTTTTGAAATAGGGAACGAGTAATTTAAATGGCAAGGAAGTAAATTAATTATCATGAACACCAATGCAAGGTATAAGAACTGGAAATCCCATCCTAGTTATCCTTATCAGGTGTGATGAGAATTGTTTATTGCTCCCACTTAGTTAAACCTTACTAAATAAAGGAAAGTCAAGTGGACTAATCAACTTGATTCCTCAAGTCCTAGTCAACTCCTATGGAAAGACTAGCTTTAGAGGGATCCAAGTCAATTAGCAATTTTCAATTTTCAATCAACCGCTGAGTTTGACAACACAAGTGTCACCCAAATTGAAAAGATAAATAACAATTAAAGTAATAGAATAAATAAAAGTAGAAAATAAATTAAAGGAACATTGAACCTGGAATAAAGAGAAGTAGCCTAATCATAATAAAAATCCTAAATCCTAAATCCTAATCCTAATCCTAAATCCTAAGAGAGAGGAGAGAGCCTCTCTCTCTAAAAGCTACATCTAAAAACCTAAAATTGTGTATTTGAAAGTTGTTAATTGAATGAATGATGAATTGTTCCCTATGAATGGATGCATTTTCCTACTTTATAGCCTTTAATCTGTGTTTTCTGGGCCAAAAACTGGGTCAAAAATAGCCCAGAAATCGCCCCCTAGCGATTTCTGGTACGTATAGGTCGCTGCAAAGTCACGCGGAAGCGTCGTCCATGCGTTAGCGTGGATTGGGTTTTTGCCAGGTCACGCATCTGCGTGGAGTACGCGTTCGCGTCGCCTGGCTTCGTGGCAGCTATAGCAAATTATATATCGTTGTGAAGCCCCGAACGTTAGCTTTCTAACGCAATTAGAACCGCATCATTTGGACCTTTGTTTACCTTTTGCATGCTTCCTTTCCATCCTCTAAGTCATTCCTGCCCTATAAATTCTGAAATCACTTAACACACATATCATGGTATTGAATGGTAAAAAGAGAGGATTAAACATAGAAAAATTAAGACCAAAGAAACATGTTTTCACTCATAGCACAAAATCAGGAAGGAAAACTTAAAACCATGCAATTAGTATGAATAAGTGTGTAAAGAGTTGATAAAAACCACTCAAACTAGCACAACATAAACCATAAAATAGTGGTTTATCAATGGATTCATCATCATCCTTCCCAGTGTCAAGGATTATGAAGTCAGCAGGGATGTAAAGGTCTTCAACCTTCACTAATACATCCTCTACAAGTCCATAAGTCTGTTTCCTTGAATTGTCTTCCATCTCTAGTGAGATTCTTGCAGCTTGTACCTCAAAGATCCCTAGTTTCTCCATTACAGAGAGTGGCATGAGGTTTATACTTGACCCCATGTCACACAGAGCCTTCTCAAAGGTCATGGTGCCTATGGTACAAGGTATTAAGAACTTTCCAGGATCCTGTTTCTTCTGAGGTAATTTCAGTTGAACCAGATCTTTCAGTTCCTTCATGAGCAATGGAGGTTCATCCTCCCAAGTCTCATTACCAAATAACTTGCCATTCAGCTTCATGACTGCTGATGAGCGGATAATTTATACGCTTTTTGGCATTATTTTTAGTATGTTTTTAGTAGGATCTAGTTACTTTTAGGGATGATTTTATTAGTTTTTATGCTAAATTCACATTTCTGGACTTTACTATGAGTTTATGTGTTTTTCTATGATTTCAGGTGAATTTTGGCTGAAATTGAGGGACCTGAGCAAAACTCTGAAAGAAAGGCTGACAAAGGACTGCTGATGTTGATGGATTCTGACCTCCCTGCACTCGAAATGGATTTTCTGGATCTACAAAACTCCAAATGCCGCGCTTCCAACGGCGTTGGAAAGTAGACATTCAGGGCTTTCCAGAAATATATAATAGTCCATACTTTGTTCGAGAATTGACGATGCAAACTGGCGCTCAACGCCAGTTATACGCTGCAGTCTGGAGTTAAACGCCAGAAACACGTCACGAACCAGAGTTGAACGCCAGAAACAGGTTACAACCTGGCGTTCAACTCCAGAAATAGCCTCTGCACGTGGATAGCTAAAGCTCAGCCCAAGCACACACCAAAGTGGGCCCCAGAAGTGGATTTCTGCACTTAGACTTACTTCTGTAAACCCTAGTAACTAGTTTAGTATAAATAGAACTTTTTACTATTGTATTTTCATCTTTGGTCTCAGTTTTATTCCATTATTCATCTTAGGAGACTATTGATCACGTTTAGGGGGGCTAGCCTCACGGCCATGCCTGAACCTTCATAGCTTATGTATTTTTCAACGATAGAGTTTCTACACTCCATAGATTAAGGTGTGGAGCTCTACTGTACCTCGAGTATTAATGCAATTACTATTTTCTTCTATTCAATTCAACTTGTTCTTATTCTAAGATATTCGTTGCACTACAACTTGATGAATGTGATGATCCGTGACACTCATCACCATTCTCACCTATGAACGCGTGCCTGACAACCACCTCCGTTCTACATTAGACCGGGCGCATATCTCTTGGATTGTTGACCCACGATGCATAGTCGACTCGCCTGACAACCGAGCTTCACATTCTGTGGAATCAAAGTCTTCGTGGTGTAAGCTAGAATTGATGGCGGCATTCATGAGAATCTGGAAAGTCTAAACCTTGTCTGTGGTATTCCGAGTAGGATTCAATGATCGAATGACTGTGACGAGCTTCAAACTCGCGAGTGCTGGGCGTAGTGACAGACGCAAAAGGACGAAGAATCCTATTCCAGTATGATCGAGAACCGACAGATGATTAGCCGTGCCGTGATAGAGCATGTGGTCCTTTTTCACTGAGAGGATGGGAAGTAGCCATTGACAACGGTGACACCCTACATACAGCTTGCCATGGAAAGGAGTAAGAAGGATTGGATGGAAGCAATAGGAAAGCAGACGTTCTAGAGCCATACAGCATCTCCATACGCTTATCTGAAATTCCTACCAATGAATCTACATAAGTATCTCTATCCTATTTTATTTTATGTTTATCTATCCATTAATACTGTAGCCCATATGAGTCAACTTAACTGAGATCTACAAGATGGCCATAGCTTGCTTCATACCAACAATCTCCGTGGGATCAACCATTACTCACGTAAGGTATTACTTGGACGACCCAGTGCACTTGCTGGTCAGCTACACAGAGTTGTGACAAATTATGAATTAAGATTAGAGCACCAAGTTTTTGGAGCCATTACCAGAGATCACAATTCAGCGTACCAAGTTTTTGGCACCGTTGCCGGGGATTGTTCGAGTATGGACAACTAACGGCTCATCTTGTTGCTCAGATTAGGTAACTTTCTTTTCAAAAAGCTTTCAAAAATTTTTCAAAAATTTTTCTTTATTTTCGTTTTTCAAAAATATAATTTTCGAAAAAAAATTAATAAAAAAATACAAAAAATTAATAAAATCATAAAAACAAAAAATATTTTGTGTTTCTTGGTTGAGTCTCGAGTCAATTTTTAAGTTTGGTGTCAATTGCATATTTCTAAAATTTATGCATTCTTGCATTCATAGTGTCCATGCATTAAAGATTTCTAAGTTTGGTGTCTTGCATATTTTCTTTGCATAAAAAATTTTTCAAAAATATGTTCTTGATGTTCATCATGATCTTCAAAGAGTTCTTGGTGTTCATCTTGACATTCATAGTGTTCTTGCATGCATCATGTGTTTTGATCCAAAATTTTCATGTTTTGGGTCATATTTGTGTTTTTCTCTCTCATCATTAAAAATTCAAAAATAAAAAAAATATTTTTTCTTTTTTTTTATCTCAAAAAATTTCGAAAATTTGGATTGACTTTTTCAAAAATTTTTAAAATCCAGTTGTTTCTTATGAGTCAAATCAAATTTTCAATTTAAAAATCTTATCTTTTCAAAATCTTTTTCAAAAATCATATCTTTTTCATTTTTTTATTTATTTTCGAAAATTTTAAAAATATTTTTCAAAAAATCTTTTTCTTAATTTTTATCTCCTAATTTTCGAAAATATTATCAACAATTAATGTTTTGATTCCAAAATTTCAAGTTTGTTACTTGCTTGTTAAGAAAGATTCAAACTTTAAGTTCTAGAATCATATCTTGTGATTTCTTGTGAGTCAAGTCATTAATTATGATTTTAAAATTCAAATCTTTTTTCAAAACTAATTTCAATTATATCTTTTTAAAACCATATCTTTTAAATTCATATCTTTTCAAAAATATCTTTTTAATCTTATCTTTTCAAAATCATATCTTTTTAATCATATCTTTTCATATCATATCTTTTTCAAATTTTAATTTCAAAAATCTTTTCTAACTTCTTATCCTCTTATCTTTTCAAAATTGATTTTCAAATCTTTTTCAACTAACTAATTGACTTTTTGTTTGTTTCCTATCTTTTTCAAAACCACCTAACTATTCTTCCTTCTCTAATTTTCGAAAATACCTCCCTCTTTTTCAAAAAAATTCTTTTTAATTAACTAATTGTTTCAATTTTTAATTTTAATTTTATTTCTTTTCTTAATTTTCGAAAATTACTAACCCTTTTTCAAAATTATTTTCGAAATTCTCTCTTCTCTCTTCTATTCCTCTCTTCTTCTACTTACATAAGGAATCTCTATATTGTAACATAGAGGATTCCATACCTTCTTTGTTGTTCCCTTCTTTTTCATATGAGCAGGAGCAAGGACAAGAACATTCTTGTTGAAGCAGATCCTGAACCTGAAAGGACTCTGAAGAAGAAACTGAGAGAAGCTAAAATACCACAATCCAGAGAAAACCTTACAGAAATTTTTGAAAAAGAAGAGGAGATGGCAGACAAGTCAAGGAAACAAGTTTATGGATTGGTAGAGGACATGTTGGTAAAGGTTAAAGGCCTTTACATCCCTGCTGATTTCATAATCCTAGACACTGGGAAGGATAAGGATGATGGCATCATCCTTGGAAGACCCTTCCTAACCACAGCAAGAGCTGTGATTGATGTTGACAGAGGAGAGCTAGTCCTTCAATTGAATAGGGGACCACCTTGTGTTTAAAGCACAAAGATCCTCCTCTGCAACCATGGAGAGGAAGCATGAAAAGCTTCTCTCAATACAGAGTCAAACAAAGCCCCCACAATCAAACTCTAAGTTTGGTGTTGGGAGGCCCTCATCATGCTCTGAACATCTGTGAAGCTCCATGAGGGCTCACTGTCAAGCTATTGACATTAAAGAAGCGCTTGTTGGGAGGCAACCCAATTTTTATTTATCTAATTTTATTTTTATTTTATTGTTCTTCTATGTTTTATTAGGTTCATGATCATGTGGAGTCACGAAAAAAATATAAAAATTAAAAACAGAATAAAAAACAGTAGAAAAAAAAAATCACACCCTGGAGGAAGGCCTTACTGGCGTTTAAACGCCAGTAAGGAGCATCTGGCTGGCGTTCAACGCCAGAACAGAGCATGGTTCTGGCGCTGAACGCCAGAAACGAGCAGCATCTGGGTGTTCAGATGCCAGGAAGACACCCTGGGAGAAGCTAGCGCTGAACGCCAGAAATAAGCATGGAATTAGCGTTCAACGCCAGAGATATGCTGCAGATGGGCGTTCAACGCCCAGAACAAGCATCGATCTGGCGTTTAAATGCCAGAATTATATGCAAAGGCGTTTTACATGCCTAATGGGTGCAGGGATGTAAATCCTTGACACCTCAGGATCTGTGGATCCCACAGGATCATCTCAGGATCTGTGAAATCCCACAGGATCCCCACCTAACATATTCCCACCTTACCTCCTAATAATCCTAGATCACCCTCTCCTCCATATCTTCTTCTCCTTCTTCTATTCTTTCCTCTTTTGCTCGAGGGCGAGCAACATTCTAAGTTTGGTGTGGTAAAAGCATAGCTTTTATTGCTTTTCCATAACCATTGATGGCACCTAAGGCCAGAGAAACCTCAAAAAAAAAAAAGAGAAGAAAAAGAAGAGAAAAGGGAAGACAAAAGCTTCCATAGCTCAGTGGTAGAACATTTGACTGCAAATCAAGAGATCCCTGAGATACCTCAGGGGATACATTTTCCTCCACATAATTATTGGGAGCAACTGAGGATAGGAATACCAAAAATCACTATGAATCAAGCCACAAAGGCAAGGAAGAGACATAGAGGAGCTCAAGGATACCATTGCCCCTTTCAAAAAAGGCACCACCATCACTAAGGTGAACTCATTCCTTGTTCTTAATTCTCTGTTTTTCGATTTTTATGCTATATGTTTATTTATGTTTTGTGTCTCTACTTCATGATCATTAGTATTTAGTAACTATGTCTTAAGGCTATAAATAAATTCCATGAATCCTTCACCTTTCTTAAATAAAAAAAATTATTTTAATTCAAAAGAACAAGAAGTACATGAGTTTCGAATTTATCCTTGAATTTAATTTAATTATATTGATGTGGTGGCAAATACTTTATGTTTTCTGAATGAATGCTTGAACAGTGCATATGTCTTTTGAATTTGTTATTTATGAATATTAAATATGTTCGCTCTTGAAGAATGATGAATAAAGAGAAATGTTATTGATAATCTGAAAAATCATAAAATTGATTCTTGAAGCAAGAAAAAGCAGTATAAAAAAAAAGAGAAAAAAATAGAAAGAAAAAGAAAAAGCAAGCAGAAAAAGCCAATAGCCCTTAAAATCAAAAGGCAAGGGTAATAAAAAGGATCCAAGGCTTTGAGCATCAGTGGATAGGAGGGCCTAAGGGAATAAAATCCTGGCCTAAGCGGCTAAACCAAGCTGTCCCTAACCATGTGCTTGTGGTGTGAAGGTGTCAAGTGAAAAGCTTGAGACTGAGCGGTTAAAGTCGTGATCCAAAGCAAAAAGAGTGTGCTTAAGAACCCAGGACACCTCTAATTGGGGACTCTAGCAAAGCTGAGTCACAATCTGAAAAGGTTCACCCAGTTAAGTGTCTGTGGCATGTATGTATCCGGTGGTAATACTGGAAAACAGAGTGCTTTGGGCCACGGCCAAGACTCAAAAGTAGCTGTGTTCAAGAATCAACATACTTAACTAAGAGAATCAATAACACTATCTGAAATTCTAAGTTCCTATAGATTCCAATCATTCTGAACTTCAAAGGATGAAGTGAGATGCCAAAACTATTCAGAGGCAAAAAGCTACAAGTCCCGCTCATCTAATTAGAATTAATATTCATTGATATTTTGGACTTTATAGTATGTTCTATTCTTTTTACCCTATTTGATTTTTTGTTGCTTGGGGACAAGAAACAATTTAAGTTTGGTGTTGTGATGAGCGGATAATTTATATGCTTTTTGGCATTGTTTTTAGTATGTTTTTAGTAGGATCTAGTTACTTTTAGGGATGTTTTTATTAGTTTTTATGCTAAATTCACATTTCTGGACTTTACTATGAGTTTGTGTATTTTTCTGTGATTTCAGGTGAATTTTGGCTGAAATTGAGGGACCTGAGCAAAACTCTGAAAGAAAGGCTGACAAAGGACTACTGATGTTGATGGATTCTGACCTCCCTGCACTCGAAATGGATTTTCTGGAGCTACAAAACTCAAAATGGCACGCTTCTAAAGGCGTTGGAAAGTAGACATTCAAGGCTTTCCAGCAATATATAATAGTCCATACTTTGTTTGAGAATTGACGATGCAAACTGGCGCTCAACGCCAGTTATACGCTGCAGTCTGGAGTTAAACGCCAGAAACACGTCACGAACCATAGTTGAACGCCAGAAACAGGTTACAACCTGGCGTTCAACTCCAGAAATAGCCTCTGCACGTGGATAGCTAAAGCTCAGCCCAAGCACACACCAAAGTGGGCCCCAGAAGTGGATTTTTGCACTTAGACTTACTTCTGTAAACCCTAGTAACTAGTTTAGTATAAATAGAACTTTTTACTATTGTATTTTCATCTTTGGTCTCAGTTTTATTCCATTATTCATCTTAGGAGACTATTGATCACGTTTAGGGGGACTGGCCTCACGGCCATGCCTGAACCTTCATAGCTTATGTATTTTTCAACGGTAGAGTTTCTACACTCCATAGATTAAGGTGTGGAGCTCTACTGTACCTCGAGTATTAATGCAATTACTATTTTCTTCTATTCAATTCAACTTGTTCTTATTCTAAGATATTCGTTGCACTACAACTTGATGAATGTGATGATCCGTGACACTCATCACCATTCTCACCTATGAACGTGTGCCTGACAACCACCTCCGTTCTACATTAGACCGGGCGCATATCTCTTGGATTGTTGACCCACGATGCATAGTCGACTCGCCTGACAACCGAGCTTCACATTCTGTGGAATCAAAGTCTTCGTGGTGTAAGCTAGAATTGATGGCGGCATTCATGAGAATCTGGAAAGTCTAAACCTTGTCTGTGGTATTCCGAGTAGGATTCAATGATCGAATGACTGTGACGAGCTTCAAACTCGCGAGTGCTGGGCGTAGTGACAGACGCAAAAGGACGAAGAATCCTATTCCAGTATGGTCGAGAACCGACAGATGATTAGCCGTGCCGTGACAGAGCATGTGGTCCTTTTTCACTGAGAGGATGGGAAGTAGCCATTGACAACGGTGACACCCTACATACAGCTTGCCATGGAAAGGAGTAAGAAGGATTGGATGGAAGCAATAGGAAAGCAGACGTTCTAAAGCCATACAGCATCTCCATACGCTTATCTAAAATTCCTACCAATGAATCTACATAAGTATCTCTATCCTATTTTATTTTATGTTTATCTATCCATTAATACTGTAGCCCATATGAGTCAACTTAACTGAGATCTACAAGATGGCCATAGCTTGCTTCATACCAACAATCTCCGTGGGATCGACCATTACTCACGTAAGGTATTACTTGGACGACCCAGTGCACTTGCTGGTCAGCTACACAGAGTTGTGACAAATTATGAATTAAGATTAGAGCACCAAGTTTTTGGAGCCATTACCAGAGATCACAATTCTGCGTACCAACTGCTCCTAGATACTGAGCAACTTGCTCTTCAATAATATCTTCATCCTCTTCTAAGAAAGAATACTCATCAGAGCTCATGAATGGCAATAGTAAGTTCAGTGGAATCTCTATGGTCTCTGTATGATCCTCAGATTCCTTTGGTTCCTCATGAGGGAACTCCTTAGTGGCCAGTGGACGTCCATTGAGGTCTTTCTCACTGGAAATCACTGCCTCTTCCTCCTCTCCAGGTTCGGCCGTGTAGGGTATGTTGATGGCCTTGCACTCTCTCTTTGGATTCTCTTTTGTATTGCTTGGGAGAGTACTAAGAGGGAGTTCAGTAACTCTTTTACTCAGCTGACCCACTTGTGCCTCTAAATTTCTAATGGAGGACCTTGCTTCAGTCATGAAATTGAGAGTGGTCTTACTTAGATCAGAGATTATGGTTGCTAAGTCAGAAAGGCTCTGCTTAGAATTCTCTGTCTGTTGCCGAGAAGAAGATGGGAAAGGTTTGCTATTGCCAAACCGTGTTCTCCCATCATTACTATTATTGAAGCCTTGATTAGGCTTCTGTTGATCCTTCCATGAGAGATTAGGATGATTCCTCCATGAAGGATTATAAGTGTTTCCATAGGATTCTCCCATGTAATTCACTTTTTCCATTCCAGGATTCTCAGGGTCATAAGTTTCTCCTTCAGAGGAGGCTTCCTTAGTACTGCCGGATGCAGCTTGCATTCCAGTCAGACTCTGAGAAATCATATTGACTTGCTGAGTCAATATTTTGTTCTAAGCCAATATGGCATTCAGAGTATCAACCTCAAGAACTCCCTTCTTCTGAGTCATCCCATTATTCACAGGATTCCTTTCAGAAGTGTACATGAACTGGTTATTTGCAACCATTTCAATGAGTTCCTGGGCTTCTTCAGGCGTCTTCTTCAGATGAAGAGATCCACCAGCAGAGTTGTCCAATGACATCTTGGACAATTCAGACAGACCATCATAGAATATACATAAGATGCTCCATTTTGAAAGCATGCCAGAAGGACACCTTCTGATCAATTGCTTGTATCTTTTCCAAGCTTCATAGAGGGGTTCTCCTTCCTTCTGCCTGAAGGTTTGGACTTCCACTCTAAGCTTACTCGACTTTTGAGGTGGAAAGAACTTGGCCAAGAAGGCATTGACCAGCTTTTCCCAAGAGTTCAGGCTTTCTTTAGGTTGTGAGTCCAACCATGTCCTAGCTCTGTCTCTTACAGCAAAGGGGAAAAGCATTAGTCTGTAGATCTCAGGATTAACCCCATTGGTCTTAACAGTGTCACAGATTTGCAAGAATTCAGCTAAAAACTGATGAGAATCTTCCAATGGAAGTCCATGAAACTTGCAATTCTGCTGCATTAGAGAAACTAATTGAGGCTTAAGCTCAAAGTTGTTTACTCCAATTGCAGGAATTGAGATGCTTCTTCCATAGAAGTCATAAGAGGGTGCAACAAAGTCACCAAGCATCTTCCTTGCATCTCCACCATTGTTGTTGGGTTCGGCCATGTCTCCTTCTTTTTCGAAAATTTCTATAAGGTTATCTCCGGAGAGTTGTGCTTTAGCTTCCCTTAGCTTCCTCTTCAGAGTCCTTTCAGGTTCAGGATCAGCTTCAACAAGAATGTTCTTATCCTTGTTCCTGCTCATATGAAAAAGAAGAGAACAGAGAAAGAAGAGGAATCCTCTACGTCACAGTATAGAGATTCCTTTATGTGAGTAGAAGAAGAGAAGAATAGAAGAATGATATAGAGAGAAGGGATGAAGAATTCGAACACAGAGAGGGAGAGGGGGTTCAAATTATAAGAAGAAGAGAAGTGTTAGTAAACAATTAAATAGAAAGAGATGAGAGAGAGAGTTTTCGAAAATAATTAAAAATATTTTTGTTTTTATTTTAATTATTAGTTAGAATTCGAAATTAGAGGAAGTAGTAGAATAAAATTAAAATTTAAAACAATTAGTTAATTAAAAAGAATTTTGAAAAAGAAGTTAATGATTTTCGAAAATTAGAGAGAGGAAAATAATTAGATGGTTTTGAAAAAGATACGAATTTTAAAATCAAACAAAAAGTTAAGTAGTTGGTTGAAAATCAATTTTGAAAAGATGAGAAGTTAGAAAAAGATTTTGAAATTTATTTTGAAAAAGATTTGAAAAGGAAATTAAAAAGATTTGATTTTTGAAATTAAAGTTGATTACTTGACTAACAAGAAACTAAAAGATATGATTCTTAGAGTTTAAAGATTAAATCTTTCTTAATAGGCAAGTAACAACTTGAAATTTTTGAATCAAAACATTAAATGTTAGCATTAATTTTGAAAATATGGAATAAAAGTAAGAAAAAGATTTTGAAAATCAATTTTTAAAATTTTTGAAAATTTTAAGAAAAAATGAAAAAGATTTGATTTTTGAAAAAGATTTGAAAAGATAGAATTTTTAAATTGAAATTTATGAGTAAAATAAGGAAAGATATGTTTTTGATTTTTGAATTTTTAATGATGAGAGAGAAAAACACCTAATTGAAACAAAACATAAAAATTATGAATCAAAACAACTAATGCATGCAAGAACACTTTGAATGTCAAGATGAACACCAAGAACACTTTGAATGTCAAGATGAACATCAAGAACATATTTTTGAAAATTTTTAAGAAAAGAAAGACATACAAGACACCAAACTTAAAAATTTTTAAACCTTAGACACTAATAATTCAAAAATGCATATGAAAAACAAGAAAAGACACAAAACAAGAAAAATTAAAGATCAAACAAAGAAAATCCTCAAGAACAACTCGAAGACCATGAAGAACACATGCATGAATTTTCGAAAATTTAAAGAAAATTTAAAAGGATGCAATTGACACCAAACTTAAAATTTGACACTAGACTCAAACAAGAAACACAAAATTTTTGGTTTTTATGATTTTATTAATTTTTTTGGATTTTTCAAAAATTATTTTGGAAAAACGAAGAAGAAGAAAAAATTTTTGAAATATTTTTGAAAATTTTTTGAAAATAAAAGAAAGGTTAAAACAAGAAGAAAATTACCTAATCTAAGCAACAAGATGAACCGTCAGTTGTCCAAACTCGAACAATCCCCGGCAACGGCGCCAAAAACTTGGTACGGGAAATCGTGATCTTACACTTTCTTCACAACTCTGCACAACTTCGCGTAACTAACCAGCAAGTGCACTAGGTCGTCCAAGTAATACCTTACGTGAGTAAGGGTCGATCCCACGGAGATTGTCGGCTTGAAGCAAGCTATGATCACCTTGTAAATCTTAGTCAGGCAGATTCAAATGGTTATGAGGTTTTGATAATTAAAATGTAATTAAAACATAAAATAAGATAGAAATACTTATGTAATTCATTGGTGGGAATTTCAGATAAGCGTATAGAGATGCTTTGTTGCTTCTGAACTTCTTCATTCCTACTGCCTTCTTCCAACCATGCGTTGCCTCCTTCCATGGCAAGCTGTATGATCCTCTTGGATGAAAACAAATCCATATGCACTGTCACCGCACGGCTAATCATCTGTCGGTTCCTGCTAGCGTCGGAATAGGACCATTGTCCTTTTGCACACTGTCACTTGCGCCCAACATTCGCAGGTTTGAAGTTCGTCACAGTCATCCCTTCCCAGATCCTACTCGGAATACCACAGACAAGGTTTAGACTTTCCAGATCCCGGATCCTACTCGGAATACCACAGACAAGGTTTAGACTTTCCGGATCTCAGGAATGCTGCCAATGGTTCTAGCCTATACCACGAGGATACTAATCTCACAGACCCGGTTCGTGTATTAGATATCTAAGAGAATATACTCTAGCTGGCGTCCAATGACTACGTTGAACATCATGTAGACCGCTTTGTGGTTGTCAGGCACGTGGATCTTGGCTAAGCGAGTAACAAAGATTGGGTGATTGTCATGGGTCACCCCTTCATTCTGACTTAACTGAATTAAGAATAAGAGTATATCTTGGAGAAGAAGTAGGCGTGAATTGAAGGAAAAACAATAGTACTTGCATTAATTCATGAAGAACAGCAGAGCTCCACACTTTAATCTATGGGGTGTAGAAACTCCACCGTTGAAAATACATAAGTGAAAAAGGGTTAGGCATGGCCGAATGGCCAGCCTTCCATGGAGGTCTCAAAGTGTCAAAGTACACAATATGATCCAAAGATGGTCAAAAGAACAAAAGACCTAAAATAAATCTCTAAAAGTAGTATTTATACTAAACTAGTTACTAGGGTTTACAGAGAATGAGTAACTAAGTGCAGATAGTGCAGAAATCCACTTCCGGGGCCCACTTGGTGTGTGCTTGGGCTGAGCATTGAAGCTTTTTCGTGCTTAGGCTGTTCCTGGAGTTAAACACCAGCTTTGGTGCCAGTTTGGGCGTTTAACTCCAATTCTGGTGCCAGTTTGGGCGTTTTACGCCAGAATTCCTTGGGCTGACTTTGAACGCCAGTTTGGGCCATCAAATCTCGGTCGAAGTATAGACTATTATATATTTCTGGAAAGCCCAAGATGTCTACTTTCCAACGCAATTAAGAGCGCGCCAATTGGGCTTCTGTAGATCCAGAAAATACACTTCGAGTTCAGGGAGGTCAGAATCCAATAGCATCTGCAGTCCTTTTCCAGCCTCTGAATCAGACTTTTGCTCAGGTCCCTCACGTTCAGCCAGAAAATACCTGAAATCACAGAAAAACACACAAACTCATAGTAAAGTCCAGAACTGTGATTTTTGCATAAAATCTAATAAAAATATAATAAAAACTAACTAAAACATACTAAAAACTATGTAAAAATAGTGCCAAAAAGGGTATAAATTATCCACTCATCACCCAACCAGAGGTAACTTTTTTTTAGCTATTTTAATAAGAGAGTTAAGTAGATTTTCCTGTATTGCAAGGAGTTAAGTTTGGTGTTGTACACCAAAGTGAGGTCATAATTTCATTAAAAACACATTGCAGCCCCCCAAATAGCATGACTAGTCACTGACTCCAAACAATCATAAAACTACTTAACAACTGTTTACTTTCTAGTTCATAGTTTGTCTTATTAATAAAAGCACATGATGTTCAAATTTGCTGCATATAGAAGTAGGCAAGGAACTAAGTTTGGTGTCTACACACCAAAGTAAGTTCAGAAGCTTACAAACATACATGCATGCTAACCATTTCTCAAGTGCTTGGGGAACAAGCAACTTTCAATATCTTTGCAGGAAGTCATTCAATCTTTTGGAGGAAATATGCACCATCATCTAAGGAGATGAAGAAGGATACAAAAGCTAAAGATGGTGATGACAAGGAGGAAACAAGTGGACTCCGAGAGGTTGTATTGTTACTGGACTATCTCTAGCCTAAATGTGTTAATTGAAAGTGTAATTGTGCCCCTGTTGATCAGTGTCCTTTTAGTCATGATTTATTTGTATTAGGTTGATTTTTATTTTGGCTTGCTAGTTTAAGTACCTATATCACTCCATCTTGCTTGAATTGTATGCTTTGTTTCCAAGGCTTCAATGAAAGAAAATGTTATGAAGAGAGAAGGATAAAAGTCCAATTTGGTAGAAGATTGAATAAAATCCTAAGGTTAAGTGGTGGTACATACTTGACTACTTAGTAAGTTCACAAATAAAGTGGAAGGGTAGAATGTTCCCTTAAGTATAGGCTTAGTATGCATTTTATGAAATCCTTGTGAATAAAAGATCCTTACAAACAGAAAGAAAATGAAAAAGAAGAATGAAGAAAGCAGAGAGCAATGAATAAGCTAGGCACCAATAGCTTGACCCTAAAGATATATGTCTGTGATGCTTTTGTACAAGGATATGCTTGGATTATTAGGTTCTAAGGAGTGCTTCATCACTTGATAACTTGGGTTAACTAACCCGGGATTATCAACCAAAAGTTCATTATCAAGAGCAACCTTGCTACAAAACATTTAGCAACCCAAAGAGGTGATGGGCATCAATGTCTCAATGTTAAATTGCAAGTCAAGTGCCTGTGGTGTGTATGTGTTGAGGAGAGGCTTGAGTCAGTAAGTCCTAAGGGGTGCTTCAACACCCAACACCTTGAACCAACTGGGTCGGGAGTGTTGACTAAAAGCTTACCATAAAGAGCTGCCTTAACACAGAGCACTAAGTTTCAATCAAAAGAATAAGCCTCTAGCAAGGAGAAAAAGAAAAGCAAAAAGTTCAAACCAAGGATCAAAGAATAAAAGGGTCTCATAGAAGCAGCAGAGTTAGTACTTAAGAGGATGCTATAACCTAGAAACCAATAAGATTATGAACTTCAAAGATGTCATGCATGAAACCCCGTGAACCAGGACTGAATATCTTTCAATAAGGGCTTATATCTCTTTGTGTTCTAATTCATTCTTCTTATGCTTTATTACTTGCTTAGGAACAACCAAGATTTAAGTTTAGTGTTGTGATACCAGGGCATCTTGGCTAGTTTCACAAGCCATTTTTAGTATATTTTAGGTTAGTTTCATGCATTATCTTTATCAATAAGCAAGCATTTGGATGAGTTATCTATGCATGCCTTGATTCATCAAACATTAGTGAATTATAATCATTTTCAGAGATTTATGCAAGAACTACTTGATGCATTGAATGGTGCAATATCTTGTGATTATGGCAGAGCTTTGATACACTTGTTTGATTAATGATAGGCAAGGAGAAGCAGAGAAGAAGCAGAGGAAAGCAGGGAGGTTGTGGCGTTAGTGGCCAAGTTAGCACACTAACGCCATAGTTAACGCTACACCAAGGAGGGTGCTGGCGCTAGTGGAAAAGTTAGCCCACTAACGCCAGCGATTACGTTGGCTCAATGAAGAGGTGATGGCGTTAGTGGCCGAAGTTAGCCCACTAACGCCAGTGCTAACGTTGTCAAGGAAGAAGGGAGCGTTAGTGGCCACAGTTAGCTCACCAACGCTATTTCACAAGGAACAAGGTGCCAACGATCATTGCACAAAGTTGGGGCTAGAAGAATTGGCTAGCGTGTGCACGCACGAAGCAGTGTGCATACGCACAAGTGGCAAAACTTACAAGGATGCGCACGCACAAGTCAATATGCGTACGTACAACAGGCGCTGACGTTAATGGCAGCATTAGCACACTAACGCCAGTATTAACTCCAGCTTGGAAGAGAATTGTGACGTTAGCAATACTGTTAACGCTAGTACCAATGCCAGTTCCAGGGGCACTCATGCAAGTATGAAAGCGTTAGTGAGCTAACACCAGCGTTAACGTCAGAAAGGGCCTGAGTAACTCTTAACTTGCTTCAACTAAGGCCAAGGGCCAACATCCAAGTACTTGAAGAC
The DNA here is from genome assembly GCF_000817695.3 of Arachis duranensis. Taxonomy (NCBI): domain Eukaryota; kingdom Viridiplantae; phylum Streptophyta; class Magnoliopsida; order Fabales; family Fabaceae; genus Arachis; species Arachis duranensis. Next base: position 107,530,207 of record NC_029776.3, read on the forward strand.
TCATTTGAAGATCAGAAGAGTAGTATATATAGGAAGAGTTTTGAACTTAAAAAAAGAAGGGACTCGGAGACGAGAGGATTCGAATTGGGAAATTCTGACAATTTTTTTTTCTTTTTTGTACTTACTTTTACTTTTCATATACTTTATTCTTCTTTCTGAGTTTTCCAGAGCAATGATGAACTAAACCCCACATCATTAGGGGGAGGAGCTCTATTGTAATTCAAATGAATTAATGCAATTCTTCTTCTTCTTTTCAATCCGCTTGTTGTAGCTAAGGGAAAGCTTTTGTGCTTCATAGATCCATTCACTACCGGAAGGGGGTTTGGATCTACTTGAAACTCTATGTGAGCTTTGGAAAAGGAATCATAGGATTCAGTTTGAAGCTTCTCCCTCATAACTCTTTTGATCAATACATTCTTAGTTGGTACGTGACATATAACCTCTTTGAATTGAGATCCTAAGGGTTGTGTGACTTATGCATTAGAAATTCGAACTTAACCTCTTCTCATGAACAATTAGATCAAGGAATTGGCAATTGATTGTGTTAAGAGAAATTGGGTTGCCAAGGAATTGGAACTCAATTATTTACAATCCGCCATAGATCTACTTCATATGATTGAGAATGAAGTTGAGACCCATTGATTCATGAAGGATTACAATATCTCCAATCCCTAATGAATCTCACCCATTGTTGTTCTTCATTTCAATTGCTTTGAATTTCTTGTTATCTTTTATTCCCAGCACCCAAAAACCATTTATATTTCAAGCAATTTACCTTTCATTGCTATTTACATTCTTGCTTTTACTTTCTTGTCATTTAAGTTTCAGCTCTTTAATTTTTTGTCATTTAAGTTTCCGCCATTTACCACAATTTACTTTCAGCTCTTTATTCTTTAGCAATTTACTTTCTGCACATTTACTTTCTTTGTGAATCACGATATTGTTCACTCAATTACACAAAACCATCAAATATTTGCTAGACTAGATAAATCACCTAACTAAAGTAGGACATTGGATGAGCTTCCACCTAGCACTTTTAGTTAAAGTCCTTAACTTGGACATTGGATGAGCTTCCTGTTATGACAGCTTATGTTTAAATTCATCCAGAAATCTCCACCAATGCTTGGAATGCCAATAGCCTCCGGGGTCCCAAACTAGGCATGTAAAGCTTCTAAGCAGCTTCAGACAGATTCTCAGGCTCCCGGGGTGATGAATGTCATAATAGATTACAGGATCCCAAACTTTGCTTTTAAATCCGCCTCCGTCTTGATCTATATGTTTCCATCCGGGCGGTTTAGAGATTAGATTCTCACCAAGATAACGAAACATTTTCCGAGATCCATTCGAGTGAACATGATCCCAATCCGTGCACTTCGAGTTGAAGCGTGGAACCTTATTGAACCTTGTGCACCAGCTCTTAGTGCGAGCCATTTCCCTCTTACTCTTAAAGCCACAGAGAGCTCTAAGCTGGCCATCTGTTTCAAGCAAACCATATTCAAGTGAAAAAGTAAAGTTAAAGGTTAAGGATTGTACCCACTTGAAGCTTGTATTAGGTGGTAATGGCCTTGGGGTAGGTGTTTCCAGTGGTTCTGTAAGTTCTACTCCCTAGTAATCTTCTGTGAATTCTTCCACTTCCTTGCAAGATTCTTCAAATGCATCTGTGTCCTGATCAAAGTCTTCTATGTCTTCCTCATCACTTGAGTCATAGACTGGAGGTTGAGAGAAATCTACCTCCGCATCATCTTCGTATTCACTTGGGGAAGATTCTTCGATCTCAGAGAATTCACTTGCGAATGCAAGTTCATTACTAAGAGAACTTGACTTGTGACTATCATCATCAAGGGAATTTGTGTCCTGGGTTATTCCGTCTAGTTCTTCATAAACGACTTGCCTTGGGGATTGTGCACTATCCTCCTTAGCATCAACTGTAACGTCCTTGACGGAGTTCTCCTCAGCTCTAGATTCCCATGGAGTTTCATCGTCTCCTAAGTCTTCAACCAACTCTTCTTCTTGCATAATGACAGCTTCTTTTACTTGTTCTAGTACGAAGTCATGCTCTGTCTTGTCCACTGGAGTTTCTAGTATCTCCTTCATGCTACGCTCTTCGTTAGATTGTCCACATGGGGCTGTGGTTAGTCCTAGAATGTTCGAACGCCTAGAAGATAATTGACATACTGCTTGCTCCAGTTGACGAATGGTTGTTTGAAGTTGTTCTACTGTTTTCTTGAGGCGAACCTCTGATTCTCGGGGTGATGGATTTGAATGTGGTACACGGGGAAGTGGTGGTGCTGGGGAGTAAGTGGATTGAAACTGGGGTAAGGAAGGATCATGTGGTGGTGAATGGTGAAAAGGTGCTTGTGAGTGTGGTGATTTGAAGCCGTGTTGAGAGGATGGTCTATGAGCATAAGGTGGGGCTTGTTGGTGTCTACAAGGGGGTCCACCATATCTATCAGCTTGATATGCATTATAGAATGGTCTTTGTCCATGATAACTTGGAGGGTGTTGTTGCCTAAAGGGTTGATCAAATCCGCTTGGCTCCATCCATCTTTGATTGCTTAGACCTTGATGCATATTCCTGTTGTAACTTCCATTCCTTTCAACAAAATTAGAACCAAACTCAAAGCGAGGGGGTGAGAATTCATAGTAGCAAATGGAAATAAAATGAGAAAATAAAGACAAATAAACAAGTAAAAGAAAAATACTTACAATAACCCATAATAAGGCACACGATTGCAGTTCCCTGGCAACGGCGCCATTTTGATGAGAGAACTTTTGCGTGGTCTAGAAAATTGCAGATAAATCCTCGTTGCAAGTATAGCTTCTAAACCAACAAAAATCTTTTCATACAAATGTTTTGGTTGTCACAAGTAACAAACCCCTTAAAAAATTGTTAACCGAAGTATTTAAACCTCGGGTCGTCTTCTCAAGGAACTGCAGGGAAGTGTGTTCTTATTATTGGTTATGAAGATTGTAAATTGGGGTTGAGAAAGAGGAGTAAATATGACAAATAAATTAAATGGCAATTAAAATAAATAATAACTGTAAAATAAACTTTTGGTAAGGTATGGGAAATTGGAAGTCCAAGCCTAGTTATCCTTATCAATGATAATGAAAATTGAATCTTAATTCCACTTAGTTAACCTTTATTAAAGCAAAGGAAAGTCAAGCGACTAATTAGTTTGATCTTCGAATCCTATTTATTTCCTAAGAAAAGGTTGGGATTATTGAAGTTCAATTCAATTAGCAAGATAACAATTATCAATTATGTTGAGTTTGATAACTCCTGAGTTACTGATTTCTTAACCAAGACCAAAAGGGGAAAAAGTAAATTTACTGGAATAAAAATGTCTTCAGATTGAAAGCAATAATAGCATAATAAATTGAAATACCTCAAATAACATTAATTCAAATAATAATCTGTAATATAGGAGAATTCATAAATTAAATTGACAAAGGAAATAAAAGGAATATTGAACCTGATAAAAAGAGATAATCCTGAAAGCGAATAAAATCCTAAATCTAAATCCTAATCCTAAAGAGAGAGGAGAGAACCTCTCTCAAAACTAAATCTAATTCATGGAAAGTAACTAATTGGCGAGCTCTCTTGGAATGGATGCATTCCTACACTTTATAACCTCTAATCTGTGCTTTCTGTACTTGGGTCTGGGCCAAAAAGGCTTCAGAAATCGCTGGGAGTATTTTCTGTAATTTCTGGTGCATGGCCTCTGTCACGCGTCCACGTGGGTCACGCGGTCGCGTCATTTGGAGCTTTTCGTGTCACGCGGTCGCATCAGTCATGCGTCCGCATCATATGCGTTTCGCTCAAGGCTCGCGATAGCGTCAGTCACGCGATCGCGTCGCGCTCTTTCCGCACTGGCACGCGGCCGCGTCGTCCATGTGGTCGCGTCGCTGCCAGTTTCTTCAAAAACTCTGTTTTATGCTTTCCTTCCATTTTTGTATGTTTTCTTTTCATCCTTTAAGTCATTCCTGCCTTTGAGGATCTGAAACTACTCAACACACGAATCACGGCATCGAATGGTAATAAAAGGGATAAATAAAACAATTAATTTTAAAGCATAGGAAATATGTTTTTCACATACATCACATAATAAGGAAGGGAAAGTAAAAACATGCAATTAACATGAATAAGTAAGTGAAGGATTGAATAAATCACTCAAATTAGGCACAAAATATATCATAAAATATGGGTTTATCAACCTCCCCACACTTAAACAATAGCATGTCCTCATGCTAAATCCAAGATAAAGAGTAAGGTAAGGTTAAAGTGGTGGAATCTCATGCAATGCAATCTATTCTAAATGCAACTACCTAAATGAATCATGCAATTCTAATTTTTTTATTCACTCATATATAAAGCTTACATGTAGTTAAATTAATTCACATTCTCAAGGAATCATATATACATAGCCAACCTTAGATAATGTTAAATCACATTTACAATTGAGATGGGAAAGAAAAATATCGTATAAACTTGCAAGACAATTAACAAATTAAGCAGAGATATATGTTGATGAGCTGTTGAACCCTCACTGGATTTTGTGTTTACTCTCTAGTCACTCAGTGTTTATTGGGTTAATCACTCTATTCTTCTTTTTATCCTTACTTTCTATAACTTTGTTCTTTATCTAACCAATCAACAATTATAGAATACAGACATACAAAAATCATGAGGTCTTTAATTAAGGTTGTAATGGGGCCAAGGTAAAGGTAAGGGTATATGTATAAGGCTAAGTGAGCTAATTAAGTGAATCCTTGATTAGTCTAAGATCTCACCCGATATACATACTTTGTAAAGAAAAACTTCTTTACCTATTTATCCCAATTTCCCACTTTTTATGTTACATGCTCATGCATTAATTTTAACTTTGTCCCATGTGCATTGCTTTATTTTGCAATTGGGAAATTCTTTTGTATCCCCTTTATTTAAATACTGAATATATAAAACTGATGCACATGGTAATTTAATTATTTTGATTTCACATGAGCATGCTTTCCAAAATTTTTTATTTTGAATCATTTTATTCTTTTCAATTTCCTACTCTTTGTTTTTATCATCCATGTTCCCAATAGGTTTCCCCACACTTAAACAATTACACAATTTCTATCTTAAGCTAACCAAGGATTCAACTTGGAATTTTAAATTTGTTTTTCTGCTTAAGGCTAGTAATGTGGTTATAAAACAAGGGGGAATTTAAAAGCTCAAGGGGCTAACAAGGGTGATGTAAAAGGTAGGCTCATTTTGGGATAAGTGAGCTAAAATCAAATAATGGCCTCAATCATTTTCTTGGTATGTATCTATATTCTATAACTGGACATATAGATTAAAACAAAGTAAAGAATACCAGAATAAAAAGAAGCGAAACACACAAGAATAAAATTTATGGTTTGAATGTAACCATACAATTAAGCTCAAAACTCACAGGCTGTGTGTTCTCTAACTCAAACATCATATATCATTCATATATGTCATGCAAGTAAAAATTAAGAGTTCCCATTATTCTCAATGTAAAATTTATTTTGGGTGACTTTTAAAGTTTTAGTGTTTCTCCTTGATGAAATGTTGTTAACTAACTAACATGTAATGCTATATATACAAGGTGTGTGGATATTTTGATTCTGTTAAAGTCTCTAGCTTACTCCTTTTATTTTTGACCAAATTAAACTATTATATGCTAAAAGGGTAAACTATACTAATTAATCCACATATTCTATAACTAATAAGTTAGAATTGCAAACTAAACTAAATGGCTAAAATAAGAACTAAAGTGCAAAATGCAGAAATAGAGTAAAAATACATGAAAAGAGTAATGTATAAGTACTGAGAAAATAAAAATAAAAATAAAGAGAAAAATACAGGAAAATAGCCAAAATAAAAGAAAAAGGGTCTGTAGTGGTTCACCAAAATAATACGCCAGAGATGGCGACCTCCCCACACTTAAAATAAAGCATCATCCCTGATGCTCACTCAAGCAGGGTGTGAAGGGGGTGTCATCACTGGAAGGATGGGTAGCTGGAGTCTCTGTGGTGGTGGTGGTCTGGGGATCTACCTACTGCAGAGGAGGTGCTGACTGGATAGGAATCTCTGGATCTGCAGCCTGAATCTGAGGTGGGTCCTCCTGCTGGGGTGCAGCCTACTCTGTGCCTGTCTGCGCAGCCTCTCTCTGTGGATGGATCTCCTCCTGGTGCTCATCCGCCTCCTCCTCAGATGGCTCTGATGGTGTGTCAGGCTCGGAGGGGATGTCGTCGCCAGATCGAATCATCAACTTCAGGTGCTCATAGCGTTGCTTGCTGCGACGCTCAGATCTCTCATACCGGCGCCGGTTACGGCGCTCCATCTGGTCTAGCTACTGAAACAAGCGGTGCACGAGGTGATAAACTGGCTCTGAGGCAGGTGGATGTGCAGTGGTGGCAGCTGGGGTAGCTGTAGATGAAGAGGGGCCAGCAGACGGTGTTACTGTCTCGTCAATAGCAGTGAGGAATGGAGGTCTGTAGCCCAGAGCCAGAAAGTTCCTGCTGTGAGGAATAATCTTCCTGCAGTCTGCAGCAGGTGGCCTCTCATCAGCATCCTCCCAAGGTACGTCAGCTCGACGTCCGAGCTGAGTAATCAGATATGGAAAGGGGAGAATGCCTCGGATGTGGACCCTGGCCATGAGGGACCGGATAAAACATGGTAGGAACTTTCTGGGTTGCGGAGGGGAGAAGTGGTGGCCATGTGGTGGTGGTTGCGGAGGGGGCAGTGGTGGTGGAGGGGAGAAGAGAAGAGAAGGGTGGTCGACGGTGGTGCGGCCGGTGGTGGTGGTTGTGGGTGATTGCAGAGAAGAGGAAGGAGAAGGGTTGGGGGAGGGGGACGCGAATGGGTAGGGTTCGCATGATTGGGGGGTTAGTAAATTTGAATCCACACGATCGCGTGGGGCACGCGATCGCGTGGGGCATGCAGTCGCGTGGCTTGGGGGAAATGGGGGTTGACGCGATCGCGTGGATGGCGCGATCGCATGGATTGGGTAAAAGGGTAACTGACGCGGTCGCGTGAGGCATGCGACCGCGTCGCAGGAATTTGTGGTAAACGCACGACTCCAGCGTCGTTTCAGCGCAACTCTCTGTCTCCTTTGGGGTGGTGTGCTATCCATGCGACGCGATCGCGTCGCTCACGCTGTCGCGTGGGACTGGTGTTTGTGCATGTGACGCGATCGCGTCGGGGACGCGATCGCGTGGGTCATTTTGTGCGAAACGCACAATGGCCGCATGATTCCAGCCCAACTTTCTGGGCGTTGGATCTTTACGCCGATTTCCAGATCACGCGGCCGCGTGGATGACGCGGACGTGTGGAAGGTGTTTTATCGCAACTGACGCGATCGCATGAGTGATGCGGTCGCGTCGCACGCCTTCTTTTTTTATTTTTTTTATGCAGGTATGCAATTATGCAGTATGCAATGCGAATGAATAATATTCAGGTTCAATTGAAAAGGAAAACAAAAATAAATAACACGAAATAAAAGTGAAAAAGAAACGAGCATACCATGGTGGGTTGTCTCCCACCTAGCACTTTTAGTTAAAATCCTTAAGTTGGACATTGGATGAGCTTCCTGTTATGGCGGCTTATGTTTAAATTTATCCAGAAATCTCCACCAATGCTTGGAATACCAATAGCCTCTGGGGTCCCAAACTAGGCATGTAAAGCTTCTAAGTAGCTTCAGATAGATTCTCAGGCTCCCGGGGTGACAAATGTCAGAATAGATTACAGGATCCCAAACTTTGCTTTTAAATCCGCCTCCGTCTTGATCTATATGTTTCCATCCGGGCGGTTTAGAGATTAGATTCTCACCAAGATAACCAAACATTTTCCGAGATCCATTCGAGTGAACATGATCCCAATCCGTGCACTTCGAGTTGAAGCGTGGAACCTTATTGAACCTTGTGCACCAGCTCTTAGTGCGAGCCATTTCCCTTTTACTCTTAAAGCCACAGAGAGCTCTAAGCTGGCCATCTGTTTCAAGCAAACTATATTCAAGTGAAAAAGTAAAGTTAAAGGTTAAGGATTGTACCCACTTGAAGCTTGTATTAGGTGGTAATGGCCTTGGGGTAGGTGTTTCCAGTGGTTCTGTAAGTTCTACTCCCTGGTAATCTTCTATGAATTCTTCCACTTCCTTGCAAGATTCTTCAAATGCATCTGTGTCCTGATCAAAGTCTTCTATGTCTTCCTCATCACTTGAGTCATAGACTGGAGGTTGAGAGAAATCTACCTCCGCATCATCTTCGTATTCACTTGGGGAAGATTCTTCGATCTCAGAGAATTCACTTGCGGATGCAAGTTCATTACTAAGAGAACTTGACTTGTGACTATCATCATCAAGGGAATTTGTGTCCTGGGTTATTCCGTCTAGTTCTTCATAAACGACTTGCCTTGGGGATTGTGCACTATCCTCCTTAGCATCAACTGTAACGTCCTTGACGGAGTTCTCCTCAGCTCTGGATTCCCATGGAGTTTCGTCGTCTCCTAAGTCTTCAACCAACTCTTCTTCTTGCATAATGACAGCTTCTTTTACTTGTTCTAGTATGAAGTCATGCTCTGTCTTGTCCACTGGAGTTACTAGTATCTCCTTCATGCTACGCTCTTCGTTAGATTGTCCACATGGGGTTGTGGTTGGTCCTTGAATGTTCGAACGTCTAGAAGATAATTGACGTACTGCTTGCTCTAGTTGACGAATGGTTGTTTGAAGTTGTTCTACTATTTTCTTGAGGCGAACCTCTGATTCTCGGGGTGATGGATTTGAATGTGGTACACGGGGAAGTGGTGGTGCTGGGGAGTAAGTGGATTGGAACTGGGGTAAGGAAGGATCATACGGTGGTGAATGGCGAAAAGGTGCTTGTGAGTGTGGTGATTTGAAGCCGTGTTGAGAGGATGGTCTATGAGCATAAGGTGGGGCTTGTTGGTGTCTACAAGGGGGTCCACCATATCTATCAGCTTGATATGCATTGTAGAATGGTCTTTGTCCATGATAACTTGGAGGGTGTTATTGCCTAAAAGGTTGATCAGATCCTCTTGGCTCCATCCATCTTTGATTGCTTAGACCTTGATGCATATTCCTATTGTAACTTCCATTCCTTTCAACAAAATTAGAACTAAACTCAAAGCGAAGGGGTGAGAATTCATAGTAGCAAATGGAAATAAAAGGAGAAAATAAAGACAAATAAACAAGTAAAAGAAAAATACTTACAATAACCCATAATAAGGCACACGATTGCAATTCCCTGGCAACGGTGCCATTTTGATGAGAGAACTTTTGCGTGGTCTAGAAAATTGCAGATAAATCCTCATTGCAAGTATTGCTTCTAAACCAACAAAAATTCTTTCATACAAACGTTTTGGTTGTCACAAGTAACAAACAACTTTAAAAATTGTTAACCGAAGTATTTAAACATCGGGTCGTCTTCTCAAGGAACTGCAGAGAAGTGTGTTCTTATTATTGGTTATGAAGATTGTAAATTGGGGTTGAGAAAGAGGAGTAAATATGACAAATAAATTAAATGGCAATTAAAATAAATAATAACTGTAAAATAAACTTTTGTCAAGGTATGGGAAATTGGAAGTCCAAGCCTAATTATCCTTATCAATGATAATGAAAATTGAATCTTAATTCCACTTAGTTAACCTTTACTAAAGAAAAGGAAAGTCAAGCGACTAATTAGTTTGATCTTCGAATCCTATTTATTTCCTAAGAATAGGTTGGGATTATTGAAGTTCAATTCAATTAGCAAGATAACAATTATCAATTATGTTGAGTTTGATAACTTCTGAGTTACTGATTTCTTAACCAAGACCAAAAGGGGAAAAAGTAAATTCACTGGAATAAAAATGTCTTCAGATTGAAAGTAATAATAGCATAATTAAAAGAAAGCAATAATAAATTGAAATACCTTAAATAACATTAATTCAAATAATAATCTATAACATAGGAGAATTCATAAATTAAATTGACAAAGGAAATAAAAGGAATATCGAACCTGATAAAAAGAGATAATCCTGAAAGCGAATAAAATCCTAAATCTAAATCCTAATCCTAAAGAGAGAGGAGATAACCTCTCTCAAAACTAAATCTAATTCATGGAAAGTAACTAATTGGTGAGCTCTCTTTGAATGGATGCATTCCTACACTTTATAACCTCTAATCTGTGCTTTCTGTACTTGGATCTGGGCCAAAAAGGCTTCAGAAATCGCTGGGAGCGTTTTTTGTAATTTCTGGTGCGTGGCCTCTGTCACGCGGTCGCGTCATCTGGAGCTTTTCGTGTCACGCGGTCGCGTCAGTCATGCGTCCGCGTCATATGCGTTTCGCTCAAGGCGCGCAATAGCGTCAGTCACGCGATCGCGTCGCGCTCTTTCCGCACTGGCACGCGGCCGCGTCGTCCATGCGGTCGCGTCTCTGCCAGTTTCTTCAAAAACTCCGTTTTATGCTTTCCTTCCATTTTTGTATGTTTCCTTTTCATCCTTTAAGTCATTCCTGCCTTAGAGGATTTAAAACTACTCAACACACGAATCACGGCATCGAATGGTAATAAAAGGGATAAATAAAACAATTAATTTTAAAGCATAGGAAACATGTTTTTTACATACATCACATAATAAGGAAGGGAAAGTAAAACCATGCAATTAACATGAATAAGTAAGTGAAGGATTGAATAAATCACTCAAATTAGGCACAACATATATCATAAAATATGGGTTTATCAATGCAACCTCTTGGAAAGAAAAATTTTAATGCATCACCCACATTTGAATTGAAGTCTCTCCCCCCAACGCTTGAATATGCTTTTCTTGGTCCTATTGAATCAGAGAGTTGTATGGGAATTGATTTTTGGTGGATATATTTTTTCTCCTCACGTCTATTGAAGTCATTTTTCTTAACCAACTAGAAGAAGGGGCAGAAAATTCAAGAACCACACTTCAAGCTAATGACGTTAAAAGATCGTTTGTTGGAAGGCAACCCAACCTTAGTATCCTTTGGTTTATTGTTAATTCTTAGTTTTCATTAATTCTCTATTTTCACTGTTAATTGATGCGTATCAAAAGGGAATGCTTGTTTCAGATTCAAAGTTTTAAACCCAAGCAGGAGCTAAGTTGATGTGTTGATCAACCGTGCAATAAAAAAATAAGTTGATATTTCAGTGCATGTTATTTTCCACTCATGAACAATGCATATCAGAAAGAATGGTTTGTTGCCAAATTTTAGACTTCTTGGCCTAAGCAGAAACAAATTTGGTGTTTTAGCTAACCATGCATCCAATGCAATAGTGGACATACTTTGATTATTGTAGCAATTATGAAGCTAGCATGACATTTGAGATTTCATTCTATATAATTCAAACATTCTGCATAATCATGACATTTTCTGCATAATCACACCAAGAAAGACATTGTGGGTATGGCAACAAACCATGCATGAGGTAAAGTTAGTTTTGATGAATTCTACATATCATACTTGCCTAAAATGCTCCAAATTCTTTTTGCCTTAAAATTTCCAATTCAAGTTTGCATGATAACAATTTTAATTTTGGGATGGTATTTCAGATGGCTTTTTGCATTAACATACCATGCATGCATCCTTAATTCAAATTTGAATCAACTTTGCATAGAACTAAATTTGGTATTGCAACCAATCTTAAAATGGGCCATAATGGATATTTCATTTAGCCATATAAGTTTGGTACCTTCAACATGCATAAACAGAACCAAAATGACCAAAATGAATTGGTGACTTAAGGAATTAGTGTTGTTGTGCCACGGGATAACTTTTGTGTCCAACGGCCAAGTTGGACATCACCAAAAGTGAGGTGACATGATGCTTGTTGTGGGGCGGTGGTTCCTCAATGTGGCATGGCCTCATCTAGCAGTGACAAATTGAGACTCAAACATGCATGTCATGGCAAGGCAGTGTTGTGCCGTCCAACGGCTAAACCAAACAGAGGGAAACTTCATTTGGATGATGTGCATGCCGTGGCACGACTGTGATAAGCCGTTGCACGGTAACATATCTTAATAACTAATTTGGTTTCATGAAAAAAATATAATTTTGCTGTCCAACGACCCTCTTCTTGTGTTTTGCAAATCCGGGTAATTAGTAAATAATTAACTAATAATTAATTATTATTTAAAAAATTAGAAAATTAAATTTGATTCGTTAGAAGAGTAGAAATATTAAAAATACTAATTTCGACCGTAATTTTAAAGATTTTGGTCCAAAATTTGATTATTGGGACGAACTGATTGAACCGGATCCAAATCGGGCCAAGGCCGAATATATAAGAAGCATTATATCTTAGGATGTCCAACGGCTGAAGCAAGTGAGAGAGCTAACTGAGCCAATTAAAATCAAAATTCATTTCCATTCCACGGCCTTTACCTTTCTATTCCCAGTTATTTCATTTCTACATTTACTTTATCGTCAAGTCATTTAATTTTCTGTTTATGTTTCTTGATTAATCATCATCCAAATATGAATGGTCTAACTAGAATAATCAATTGATTATTATTTGCTTAATCCGTTGATCCTCGTGAAAATGATAACTCACTCACTGTGATATTACTTCATACGATTCAGTACACTTGCCGGTAGTTTGCGGATATTGTAAGATTTGTATCATGGTGTGTTAGTGCGTACACAAAATCTATGATTTCCACCTCCAACTTAGATTGGGAAGAAGTTAGTGAACGGAGAAATAAACCGAATAAGAGGAGAAAAAAAAAGAAGAGGAGGAACTGAAGATTAAGATGAATTAAAGAAGAACCGAAGAAGAGGAGGAATAGAAAAAAAATAGAAACAAAGAATGGAGAGAGAACGTAAATAATGGGAATGAATCCCTTTTTTACTTTTGATTTTGAATTCAAATTTTATAATTTGAAATTTTAGAGGCAAGTATACATGTAAAGCAAGTTGAAAAAGAAGGATAAAAAAATGAGACAGAATCATCAAGAGTGTGTTATAATATAAATGGTTTGATGTAGGAGTGTTGTAATAAGGACGATGCAAGAAAGTTTTATTCCTATATGATGCAATGAGCATAAATAATGTAATAAAAATACATGAATGATCTTATATGTGTGACACGTTCGAAACACACTAACTTATGAACCTTGTTTTCATATATAGTTATAGGATTTAAAATTAAAAAGGAATTTAATCAGATATGGGACTCACTAGTGACTATGTTAGATAAAAGAGTCCTTAAATTATTAGCATAAGAGTTATCAGCATGTAGTTTAGCCCGATGATATTGACTAACATGTATAGAATTCTTCTTCAAAGATTTGGTGCGAGTAAGGTGATCTAGATTTAATAGAGTATAATAAATTGTGGTAAAGGGATCAACATAGCATTATACGTAGACTTTTCATGATGAAAAATCATACAATAAGAAAAAAGTTTAATTCTAAGAAGTGGATTAAATACGTACTTTTACCATGCATGACTACTTTGCATCTCCTCTTCTCTCTCAAAATGTTCATTCTTCTGTAACGTTCAATAGTGTGTTTGGCAAACTCGTTTGAGAAGAAAAAGCACGTTTAAACTCCTTGAAAGCTTCACATTTTTGTTTGGCTAATTTTTAGTTTGGCAAATGCAGAAGTGATTTTGTATTTAAAACCACGTTTACCAGAAGCAACAATTTCTAGCTTCTGCGTTTCACCAACGGGCTTTTAGCCATTTACCCTCAACATCTATTTTTTCTTTACCAATTTTATCCTATAGACATGTTATTGTATTATTTATGAAATTCTTATTAGGTGAATGAGCCTTCTTTTTTTATTATTTATCTTTATATAAGCTCCTTTTTTTATTATTTATTATTTTTATTTTTTGTTAAATTTTTATTTGACATTATACATTTTTATAATTATAATTTTTGTATATTATATTTATTATTATCTTTTTATAATATGATTTATTGATTCCATTAAGTAAAGTAAATTAAACAAAAAATTAACCATAAATAATAATAATAACAATAATAATAATAATAATAATAATAATAATAATAGTAAAAAATTATCAGGTACTAAAAAAGAGTACTAAGAGAACTAAAAATATACTATATAAAATACATTATCAAGAACTTTTAGATTTGTTTTCATCACTGTCAAGATAAATATTTAATTTTATTATTTTTAATATTCTTTTTTATAATTATAATTTTGATATATATAGTTTTTTGTTGTAATTTTTGTATAATATAGATTATGATCCTATTAAAAAAAACAATTAAATAAAAAATTAATCATAGGTATTAATAAAATCATACACGTTGGATTCTAAAATAATATTGAGAATAAAATTATTAAGAGTATTAAACCAACAAGACGATGTAAAAAAAATACTAAATTAACATTTTTACGTTAATACTTAAAATTTTTAAAAAATATAACAGATTAAATACTCTTATATATATAGTCACAAAAAAAAACTCTTATATATAATTTTATTTTGCTAATTTTTATATATTACTTTAATTTAGTAAGTAAATATTAACTTTATTTAAAAATGAATTAATAAGATCTATTTAAATATTTAAAGTAAAATAATAGAATATTATAAAAAATTATTTTAATTGATGTCTTTTTTCGTAATTTTTCATTTAAAAGTGATTTTGAATAGTATAATCCAAACAACATTTATTTTACTATAATCAATTTTGATATAAAAATTGCCAAACATAAATCACGTTAACACAAACTTACTTTTCATCAAAATCAAGTTTATAAAATCAATTATATGCAAACTCCCGTTTGCAAACTGAAATCCAAACACACACCAAGTGTTGTTTAAAATCATTACAATATCTACCATCAACAAAAAAGTTGAACACATTTTGATTATGTGCAGAAGTTGCAGAAGCAACTTCATTGTAGTCAATAGAAGATAAACAACATACAGGAATTTCTCTGTAAAATCAGAAAGAGATACTAACCATCGCCGAAACCAAAACATGGTCTCAAGTTATCTTTCTCAAAAGAAGAGAGAGTATGACCAATTATAGATATTGCTTGCTCATATGGATTAGAATTATTTCCAATATAATGAAGGCTTTTTTGATGGACTGAGTGCTTGCCTACAATTGTCAAGAAGTGACATCTCAACTTTCACTGCATAAATATGCTAAGATACACATATATCAAACTCATAATATTTTCAAAAGAAAAAAATTAACATGGCATATAGAACAATAGATTGACATCCCCTAAGCAATGGCATATAACAAACACGTTTCTAGATTATTCTTTCCATTTGCAGCAGCAAATATAAATTCTTCGTCTTTACCAAATTGATAGACTGCTATAGCAGATAAAGATGCATTACTTGCAATTAATCGTGTTGGATCTTTTTACCTCCAAGATGAGGGCTTTTCCCATGAAAGCTTTCACAAAAATTTGCATCTATTTAAAACAAAAGCCACAATTTTAAAAACCGAGAATATATAAGCCTCAAACTGAAAATTAAATCACAACTCTATTCACAGTAAAACCATAATTACAACCCGTTCAAAAAACATTACTATGACAAAAAAAAAATCCAAAAATAGCAAACCGATTGGGAGATTCACTAATTTGATTTTGCTATTGAGCATTGCTGCTCCGATATTAGAGACCGAAAGCAAGAATGATGAGAAGAAGAGAATTGGAAAACATATTCTTTTGGACTAATGAAAATGAACATATACATATGAATTTTTTTTTTAAATTAATTTTCAATCAAAAATTTTAATTTGACACAATAAATTTGCAGATTAAACAAATAATAATTATTTACATAATTTATCTAATTAATTAGTCAAAACACAAAAAATAACAACCATGCAAATCTGTTCTGGTTGCCGGTAATATCTCACTGTTTTGTTTTGGTCGTTGTTGCTATGCTCTCTGTTTTATAGTTGCACTACATGTGCTCTCTGTGGCCGCCACTCAGTACTGTCCAACGATCTATTCTCCTCCGCCGCTTCCTCCTCCATATTCATCACAACAACATTGATAACCACCACGAACTTCACCACAATTACTGTAACCACCACTGGCATACCATCGTTCACCACCATAGTGGTCGCCACCTCATCCACCGTCGTAACCCTTCTAACACCACTGGCATTGCCTCCACCACGACGACTCCCCCGAATGTTGGAGCCTTGAGATACAGTGACATCGTAAAATGACTTTCTCTACCTTGGTGTGTTAGTGCATACACAACATCTATGATCTCCACCTCCAACTTAGACTCGGAAGAAGTCAGTGAACGGAGAAACGAACCAAATAAGAGGAGAAAAAAAAGAAGAGGAGGAACTGAAGATTAAGATGAAATGAAGAAAAACCGAAGAAGAAAAGGAATAGGGAAAAAAATAGAAACAGAGAATGGAGAGAGAACGAAAATAATGGAAATGAATCCCTTTTTAACTTTTGATTTTGAATTCAAATTTTAAATTTGAAATTTTAGGGGTAAATATACATGTAAAGCAAGCTGAAGAAGAAGGATAAAAAAAGAGTTAACAGTCAAAATCGTTCCTGAAAGATACCTCGATCTCCATATGAGTCCCCGAATGATAAAGTTAATCAAAATCGTCTCCGAAATATGACGGACATGACCACATTAGTCCTTCCGTCAATTCGTCCGCTGAGCTGGTTAATGTTGGGTGACGTGTTCCGTTAAGTGCCCGCGTGGCACAGTAACAAAACGACGCCGTTTTAAATCAATGCCCTCTAGGTGTTGAGACGGCGTCGTTTGGTGTCCAAGAGAGATTCAAAACGTTGCAACCCATCAAGAAGCTCAGTGGCGGAGGAAGGGCTTCGAACGGTTCGATTCAGGGCAGAAATGGATCGGATCAGAGCGGTTACAGCGGCGCCGGAACAAGCGGCAACAACGAGGAAGATAAGAGTCCTGGTGGAAACGGTAGCACTGGCATAGTAACTCCGTCGACGGTTCTACGACAGGCGTGTTCGGAGAGATCATGGAGGCGAAGAAAGCAATGCCTCCTGATAAGTTCACTGAGCTATGGACCATTGATCCGAAACGCGCCAAGAGGTCTGAACATGATACTCACTTCATTTTTCATTTAAATTTTCTATTTTTTTCTATTTTTTATTTTGATTTTGAGTACATGTTTTTGTTTTTGCAATTTCGGAATTCGAATAGTGGAATTAGGTTTCTTATGCTTTTACATTGCTGCATGACGTTTACGAATTTTGTCTTGTTGAGTTAGCTATTGAAAATGAAAATTTCTTGCATTAGTTTGTGGTGGATAATTGCACTTTTTAAGGTAATGCAATGATTTGTATGCGTGGACTTTTTCCGTTGATCTTAATGTTATTTACAAACAATTCCTTTTGGGAAAGCTCTGATTCTTGACGTCGGAACGCTGAATTTTGGCAATGATATTTGATTCTTGCCATGTTTTTTCTTAATTTGATGCATGAATGGATTTTGGCATTCTAGCTCTATTGTAGCGTTGGTTTGTTAACCCTGGAAGTAATTGAAACATTGGAATTCATAATCAGATGAGTTGTTATAGCAATTGATAGGTAGTCTCTGAATAGGCACCTTGGAAGTTTTTAAGGTTACATGGCTGATGCAGCTGAAATTGTGAATTTGTAGCAGAACCTTCAAAACCAATACAAATGCTGTACATGCCATAGTTCAAAACCATTTGTCATGAAGACTCTTCCTTTTTAACATGAATTATGGTCAATCTAGTGACATTACAATAAATAATTTATTATTTCTGAAAAACAGAGATCATCATGTATCCTCTCATTTTGTGTGTGCTTTGGTTTCAAATTGAGATGGGAGAAACAAAAGTGAGGGATAGTGAGATTCAAGGGACGCTGCTCTTTTTTTTCATGTCGTTTTGTGCTTCCATATGTTAATACTTTCTGTGGATTAGTATTCTGACGAATATTGTTGTTATGTACAGAATACTTGCTAATCGGCAATCTGATACACGTTCAAAAGAGAGAAAGGCCCGCTATATACAAGAACTCGAGCGCAAAGTTCAGACCTTTCAGACTGAAGCTACAACTCTTTCTGTCCAATTGACCCTACACCAGGTTCGTGCTGTCCATTTGAAACCACTTGCATGATTTTGCCATGAAATAGATGAAGCACTCAAGTGGTTAAGTTCATCTTTGCTGCAACAAACTGGAAATTCCTTGTACAATATCTCATTTTGTTTTTTTGGTGACTAATATCTCATTTTGTTTTATTGAGGACTGTATTTTTCTTGGCTTATATTGAGGATTGTATTTATCATCGCATTTAGGATTAGGGTTCATCATCCAAGGGACTGATTTGATTTCTTTTAACGAACTTACTTTGTCAGTAAACCCATCGTACACGTAGGCGTCAACCACCCAGGCAGTTAACGGAACATGTCACTCAACATTAACCAGCTCAGCGGACGAATTGACGGAAGGATTAACGTGATCATGTCCGTCATCTTTCGGGGACTATTTTGATTAACTTTATCATTCAGGGACTCATATGGAGATAGATGTATCTTTTAGGAACGATTTTGAATATTAACTCAATAAAAAAATGAGACAGAATCATCAAGAATGTGTTATAATATAGATGGTTTTGATATAAGGGTGTTATTATAATAAGGACCATGCAAAAAAAATTTAGTCCTATATAATGCAATGAGCATAAATAATGTAATAAAAATACGTGGATGATGTTAGATGTGTGACACATCTCAAACGTACAAACTTATAAATCTTATTTTATATATAGTTATAGGATGTCTTAAGTGTCTATTTTTTAATATCTATGTCTTAATATATTATATACACAAACTAAAAGGAGTCTAAAATAACGAATATAATTAAAGATATATATAACGCATTAAAATTAAATTCTTTTTTAACTTTTCAAGTATTATATATTTATTTTTTAAAAATTCAAAATAAAAAAACTCGGTCGAGTTTCCGAATTTGGGTTCGACCGACTGATTCTCGGTTAATTTTCCGATTCAACATCATTTGGGTTAACAATTTTGCTTGTCACCGAAAACAAATTTCTCAACTGTTCGAACCGGTTTCCAAAATCATGGTACTGGCACAATGGTGCCATATGCGGCCCCAAGCACCCAACACCAACCGTAGTTACCATTTTCATCGTGATTCTCGTAGTTCTATTTGATGGGTGCTGAGAAGAAATGGCTCTTCACCCTTTCCACTGCAGCATTCCTATCCCTCATGATCATTCTCTCTTCTTTCACTTCCTTAACATCTCCAAAGCCCTTCCCCTCAATTGTAAATCAAGGTGCTCTGTACCCTCCCGCATTCGCCTACTTCATCACTGGCAGCAGAGGCGATAAGGACCGCGCCTTCCGCCTGTTGCTGGCAATCTACCACCCAAGAAACCGTTACCTGCTTCATCTTGGGAAGGATGCTGGGGACGAAGAGAGGCGGAGACTCGCGGCGGCAGTGACGTCGGTGCCGGCGATACAGGCCTTCGAGAACGTTGATGTGGTCGGGAAGGCTGATTATGCGACGTATTTGGGGTCATCGAACATTGCCATCACTCTCAGAGCTGCTGCCATTATGATGAAGTTGGATGGTGGTTGGGATTGGTTTGTCACTTTGAGTGCCCTTGATTATCCCCTCATCACCCAGGATGGTAATGCCAATACGGTAAATTCTGTTTTGGTTCATGGGTTTGCACTATGTAGTTTCTACTGTGAATTCAGTTAGCGTTTTGTTTATTTCTTTGATAAGGTAGCGTTTAAATTGGGAATGGAAAATGTCCTCGAGTCCAGACCTTGACTTTCAGTTAGGTTAAAAACGAGAGCAAAGCATGCTTTTTTGTCTTTAACTTCTGCGATTTTTTTATTCAAAAATACTCCCAACATTTATTTTGATTCAATTTTGTCCACAAAATATTTCGATTTGTGCACTTTTTTCCCTAGTGTTTTAGATGGAGTTAACGTCTAGGATAATTTTGACACGGATTAAAAATCGTTAGGGATAAATTGAATGAAATTAAATGTTGAGGGATATTTTTGAAGAAAATTACAAATGTTAAGGATAAAAAGCATACTTTACCAGATAAATGGGTTAATCAGGTTTCTGGTAGTTGGACCTGGATAGCGGTAGTCCAATCAATAGCAAGAAAAGATTGTTGTTGCCTGTATTGGTTTGATGATGACTTGGGAAGGTTTCTTTAATCTTTTAGGAGCTTTGTTTTGGTTTTGGTTTGGTTTAGGAAATTAGAGTTGTGATATGAAGTAGAAACTTTTGTTTCTCTAGTGATGGTTATGAGAAATTATACTCAAGTTTTAATACTAGATTATGGGAAAATTGTTTATTGTGATTGTGTTCTTATTTCTGTATTCCCTAGTTTTGTGACCTATTTTCTGCTTTTTTATAGTTTCTATACTATAATTGGCTTGGAGTTTGGTTACAATAGGTAGGGATAAGAAAACCAAAGATAAACGGTAGACTGTCTCATTTCAGTAGTGGTTTAGATAATACTGATAGTACACCTTCAATAAACTTGGTATATGATTGCATAAATCATCCACAATTTAGTCTTTAAACATACAGGGAGAGTTAAGGTGATTTGAATTGATTGTTAATTGTCATTTGTCAACCATTTTTAAGATTTAGGCTTAGTTATAGATGAAATACTATAAATGATAGATTAAGATAAAATGTGTATGCTATATCTATACTTTCAAGAATGGTACATATTAAAATATCTCTGGTTTTCTTCCTATGTAAATTGGAACTTGTCTGATGCAATTATATGACTTCCAATTAGGTTGGAGTTAACGTACTTTGAAATATTAACTATCAGAGAAGGTTTGGCTGAGCTCTATTGTGTATATTGAGTGTAGTTGCATTGAAGTGAATGAAATATTTTAATTGTTATATTCTCTCTAAGATTTCACCTTTTCTACTTCTATTATGTTATTTGGAACTGTAAAGTTAAGTTCGTTTATTATGTTATTTGGAACTGTAAAGTTAAGTTCGTTTTTTATTTATAAATCTGAATGTTATATGGTTGTCAGGCTGGACTGGGTGCTGTGGATTAATATGATTCACATTTAATCTTGTGTTGGCCATGGTTAACAAATTTGCTCAAGACAGGTTTTCTAGTTGATTAGTATTTTTGTGATCGAATGTAAGCGTGTATTTTCTGCCTGAACTGAAACAACATTTGAGTTGCCTGAGGAAAAGAAGCCTAGAGTTAAAATGGATAAAGATGCTTTTGATGGGAGAGGAGGAACCAGAAAAGTAAAAGAGGAGTGGGGAAATAGAGGGGTGTTTGGTAGGACCCCAATGGTAATAAGGCCAATTAAGGGATTTAACGAAGTATTTTATAGGAGGAAAATGTACAAAGAAAAAAGAGAAAATAGGGGAGGTTCCAGATATAAATAACAAGAATTGAGTCTTAGTGGGTTAGCTTGCCTAGATAGGCCTTAGGAGGGGATGATCTGACTTACCCTAATAGGAGTACACACTGTCATTTTTCAGTTTTAGGAAATGATTGCAATTTGAGCTGCTGAGAGCATACTCAGTGCTCTAGCTTGTTACCTAATTCCAGCTACATCTCCTTTTGTCACTTCTTCTTTATTTTCCTAATTTGGAAGGTTTGGAACTGCTCCCTTCCTTGCTGACCCACCCCCTTATGCTTCATATGATCATCCCATTCCTAAGCTACCGTTTATTTGGAGGTACTGAGACGGAGACTGGGGAACTGAGACTCAGCATCATGTTTGTTGGTCCAAAGACTGGTACTAAAATTTCAGTCTCCGTTTCCAAAATTTCAGTACTTCCAAAAAGTGGGGATATATGGAACTAAAATTTTTGGGGACAGAGACTAAAATCTAAATAATATTTTCTGACCAAAATACCCTCGTTCTAAATAATTGATTCCAAGTTTACCCTTTCTGCAAATCAAATTAGGGCTACTTTTTTTGCAGGTTCTCATTCATTAATATTCTCATTCCCAGGACCACTGCTGCGTCATTGCCGTCGTAGCTCCAGCAAGCGAATCTAAGCTTGAGTAGGTCCCTGAAAATTAGCATACAAAGTTATCAATCCAATTATAATTAGGGATTATGTAATCATCTAGACAAAAAATGCACCCCCAAATTCGGTGATATGTGACAAACGAAAGAGGAAAGCAAAGACGAAGAGAAAGAGAGGAGAGCAGAGACACATCTCCAAAGTGAAGAGCAGACTTGATAAGGAACGACGGCGACGGTGGCAAGGCAGATGCAGAGGAGGCGAAGGGCACCAAACAGACGACCTTGTGGAGTACCTAGCGGCGCGATTGAGAAGCTTTGGAGATGCTGTGGTGCGCTAGGCTCGACGGGAGAGTCTCCTGCGCCGGCGGAGGGGTTGACGGACGGCTTGTGTCCTCGCTGCTCAGTTCTTCGAGCACAGGGGAGAAAAGGGGTGAAGCTTCATGAAATTTGACATAGGTTGAGAAAGGGATTAGGTTTTATAATCTTAGGGGTATTTAAGTAATTTGTAACATTTCACTCTTTACTTTTATTTCAAACCAAATAGGAGACATAATTCAGTCCTGTACACTTTTACACTAAACACAATACTGAGACTCATTTCAGTCTCTGTATCTCGGTCTTTGTCTCTCAGTCTCAATCTCTCAGTCTCAGTCTCTCTTCCAAATGCTACTTAAAAGATTTTAGCCCTTTTTGAAGTCCCAATCCTTCTCTACTGGATTCACACCTCCTCCCTTCCGTTCTCGGTTCCTCTCCTCCAACAATATGGTTCAATCCTTGATTTCAGCCAATGTCTCCAACTCCGAGCTTTTATTTCAGCTTGTAATAAGTTTTAGCTTGTTAGTGAAGATTCCTTTAAGAATTTCGGTATCAACATATTACATATGCCTAGGAAGTTTTTCGAATTGGTCTATGTAATCCATTACAGGCCCAACTTGTCTCACCCTCAATAATGTCCCAAATGGGTCCTTCTCCGCTCCCTGGTTGGAGCGTACACAACACTGCTTCCCTGAATTGATACCAAGAAGGGAATGCAACTTGGTTCTCCTATGCTTGAAACTAGTTCAGCAAGCATCTACCCCAAAGCCTAGATCCCCATCCCATCAGTCCTCTAGGTTCATCTTGTGGATCTCTCTCCGTGGTAGAGATTGATCCCTCGAGTGATTTCGCTGTCAATCCTTCACAATGCGCAGCATCTCATTGAACTTTTCTCAAGAATATATATCCTTCCTTCCATGTTAGCATTAGCAATGGGCTCACACGGCTCCCAAGATGAGAGCTCTGATGCCAAATTGTAAGAAACCACACAAGAAAAGGGAGAGAATAGGTATAGTATATTATTTACTGACAGTAAAGCTGGGTCTCAACTCTATTGCTTGAGAATAAAATCATATTTGAATTAGGAAAGAACATAAAAATGAGGCACTATAGCAGCCTCACACTGCCTATATACATATTTTCTCCATGACACAGACACAAACCGCATATTCTATTGCCAGATTAGCAGTCTCTTAATCCTCATTCCCCTCAATGTTTGCCATATTTCAATTTTACCCCATGAGTTTCATTGGTTTCAATTATACCCAAGTGTTGATTATGGTTTCAGTTTTGCTCAGTATGGCATGTTAAATTGTTAAGGGAAGTATTAAAACCCCAAAATACTCCTAATAATTGAATACCTCAAAATTCAACTTTGTCATTCGTGTTTCACTGTTGCTGCATCTCTTGTTAGAGCCTTCAGCTAGTCTCGCGTCACTTATCGTGTTACAGGCTCAACTTTCTCTGCCACTTTTGTTGAAGTTTGTGTTGGATATGTTTACATGCTTGGTTGACATGATGAACAGATCAAATATTGTGGCATTCCATGTAAAATTTGTTTTACCTTGTCTTGGTTGCTCTTGATCTTCACCGTCAAGGTCCCCCACCTCCAAGAAGATGAAGATGAAGAAACACCACCTCCAAAAAGATGACCAAACTTAGATAAACATAATGATATTTGGGTTATACTACTTGGGTTAAACACCCATCTCGCTATCTCTTTTGAATTTGGGTTGATATCTGAGAAAACCAGTCAGGAGTGAGGTTTATTAGGATATTTTGGGGTTTTCAAATTTTTGTTAACATTTTACCACTATCCACACTCTATTGTAAAATTGAAACCATAATAAAACATTTGAGTTATCATTGAAACCAATAAAACTTTTGGAGTAAAGGGAACAAATTGCAAACAATGAGTATTTTTAAGGCTTAATCTGGATGCGTAGTTTTAGGCATCCCGAATAAATTGAATCTGTATAATTACTTTTCCAATGATGATACTATTAGTAATATGATTGATATTGTCACAAGAGGATCTAATATCGGCGAATAGGTCATCCGTTGTCATGAATAACAAAGAAAAACAATTAGATACTCAAGTTTCTCAATAGGAAGTGTCAACCTTTATAAAAGAAAAGAATTACATTTTGCACCATGAGCATGATAATGTACTGAATTGAACTGAATACTGCTAGTTGTAGATGCAAATTATCACCAGATCATGGACAATGGAGCAGATGAAGGCTGGAGAGAAACCATGTAAATGATAGATGTGTAGAGGGGAACTTGTTCAATGCAATTCAGTACAAAAGAACAAATTTATGAGAGTAAAATAGTTTGATAAAGCATTATTAATAACCTGTTCTATATTCTGGGAAGGAAATCGAAGGTGGATTAAAATGTTAACACTAAAGCTTTTGTCAAAACACTCTTCAAATGTGAAATATACACTGTTGCTTTTCCTTTTGCCCCATCTGGAGAATGTCCTATGAGAGATGCTAGTTAACTCTTGCACCCGTTCCCCTTTTAAAGAATAGGGTATCATTTGCCTCTGAGATTGCAAGTAATTATACTCTATTTGTTGTTGTTAATGACCTGACATAGCGTTTAAATCAACTTTGTTGTTCCAAAGGTGTCAATTAAGATTGGCATCAATGAACTTTTCTCAACAATATTGCAGTCCAATACCATCATTTTATTTTCTTTTGATGGTCTAGCTGACGAAATCCTCTATATACTTAAGAATTTCGTCAACTCAATTATCTTGTGCTTTGTTTTGATCAAGTCAATTTAATTGTGTATCTGTTTGTTTTATTCTATGTTGTACTCCCAACTCAAGAACTCTTGTAGTGTTTGTTATTATAGGTTATGAAATGCTCTATATATTACTGAGAACAATTTTTACTTAATCATTCCATGATCTGTTTATGGACAACTGATTTTGTTTCTTGATATGATCCATTTTTGGTTTTTGGTTTTTTCCTCCCCTCAGAATTCTCTGATTTACTAATCCCTCTCTTTTATCTGTACCAGATTTGTCCCATGTTTTCTCTTCTGTTAGGAGGGACCTCAATTTCATTGACCATACCAGTGACCTTGGATCGAAAGAGTAATAAAAATTACTGCTAATCCTTCTAGCTGTTATTTCATGGCTCTCTTTCATTTGATTAAAGATCATATATTTATGATGTATTTTTATGTATGCAGAAGTGATAGAATCGAGCCTATTGTAGTTGACCCAGCAATATATTTATCAAGGCGAAGTAAAATTTTTCAAGCTACACAGAAGCGGAAGACACCCGAATCCTTCAAAATATTCACAGGCAAGTCTATTCTCTCATATTCAGTCAGTGCAACACCATCTTTGCAAATGGGAGGTGTCTTTCGTGAATCTTTCCTTCGCTTGCAGGTTCACCATGGGTAATCCTGAGTCGATCATTCCTCGAGTTTTGCCTTTTTGGCTGGGATAATTTACCTAGAACACTGCTCATGTATTTTACAAATGTTAAGTTATCTCAAGAAGGTTATTTTCACTCGGTCATTTGCAATATGCCAGAATTCAAGAACACAACAGTGAATGGTGACTTACGATACATGATCTGGGACAATCCTCCACAGATGGAACCACAGAACCTTAACATCTCAGATTACAATAAGATGGTAGAAAGTGGAGCTGCTTTTGCTAGGCAGTTCAGGGCCAATGACCCTGTCCTGGACATGATTGATGAGAAGATTCTCCACCGTGGACGGAATCAAGCCGTTCCAGGGGCATGGTGCTCTGGCCTGAAGAGCTGGTGGAGGGATCCATGCTCCAATTGGGGTGACGTTAATGTTCTTAGGACAGGACCTCAGGCAAAGAAGCTCAAGGAGTCTGTTTCAGACCTCCTTGACAATTGGAACTCGCAAACCAATCAGTGCAACGCTGCCACAGAATACACACAAGAGTAATAAAATATTCAATGGAGTTGTGCAGTGTAAGCACCATGATTTAACGGACCAGTCAGTAGAAGTGACAATTTAATGGAAACGCATCATTTGGTTACCGACGTAATCTAAAATTTGGAAAGTGGGTTGATGAGGGTGAATGAGATTCCTCGCATAGTGGCCTTTGCAAGTTAGGTGTAAATATGGAATCGGAAGACGGATGTCACTGTATTACTCTGGTGGCTTAGTAGTTCTGGTGGATCCTCCGATACCCGTAAATTATTTTGATGTTCACCCGGCTTCCATTTTCATCATGTAACATGTATGTTCTGTACTGTATGTCTCTTCTTCTCCACAATGATTCTCGATAACTTGAGAGCAAAGTTCATTCTTGTTGAGATCTTATTCTCCCTTCCCGTATTCTCTCTTTACATTTCCATGGTGCAACTACCCTCAAAAATTGTCAAACGGATTAAATTGAACAGGTATAATCAGTTAAGCGTTTTACCGACCCAAAAAAACAAATCCAAGTAATTGGCATAGTCTTCACCCATCAATCCCCTGTCACTTCACCCTGAAAAGAAGCTTGAAAACCAAAATAAGGACTACCACCCTCCTTTGCTATCCCATATTTGTCTAAGCGGTGTTCTTCGTT
>NC_029776.3:107557177-107558426 GCF_000817695.3 Arachis duranensis
CTTCATTTCATCATTGTAGAGGATCACAGATATGATGAAATTACTAAATACAGTTTAACATTTTATTCTCTTTTTCGGACAACAATTATAGTTAAATTTTGTTTTTACTGGTTGAACCCTTTGCAAGTATATTCAGATCTAGTTATTAGTGGGGAATCGGTTATATCCAATTATGATGTGCTATCGTTTAACTTGTATATCTGCTTGTAAAATCGTGTCATTCTTGATAATTGGATTAACCAACAATTTATAATGCTTTTCCTTATCTGCAACAGTCAATGACGAAAGGAGAGTGACATTATGTTACTCGACCAATGTAGCCCTTGTGTTCGATGAGCCAAAATTGATTGCAAACTCAAGGAGGTCGAGAGAGAGATTGTCGAAGAAGAATTCGAAGATGAGTTTTAAAATTCAAGGAATTAGGCCCGGACAGTTAATTGGTAAATTGATAAGCAAGTTACGTGTTACAAAGTGTTTGAGCTTAATGGCCCTATAAATTGACGAGCTACAAAGGGATTTAGGTTGGAAATGTTGTGATAAGATTGCCTGAGGTGGATTTCCATTTTCCACAAGTCTCAGGTTTTCAAAGGGAATCTTATTAAATAATGTTTGAAAATGTTGCCATGTGTTTGCCTATAAATAAGAACTTGATATGAAGTATACGGACAGTGAAAAAAGCAAGTAATAAGAAATCTATGTTACAATCAAATACTCTTCTCCTTATATTTCTACTACAATTCTTTCTCTTCTTTTATTTTATAAGTATTTTAAATTCTATTTTCTATTACTCTTTACATATAATATTAATAGCAATATTAATCATCTTTATTATATTGAGATAGTAACAATAAACAAATGCAATTCTCTCTCTTTATTTTTAATACTTCTTTCTATCTTTGTATATATATACACAATTAATTCAATGGATCTTGGAGATACCATTAAGGCTGAAAATAATGCATCCCAGAAGGATAAAGCCAAAGCCATGATTTTTCTCCGTCGTCATCTTGACGAAGGATTGAAAAATGAATATCTTACATTAAAAGATCCTGCAGATCTTTGGAAAGACCTTGAAGAAAGGTATAATTATCAGAAAACGGTGAT
Organism: Arachis duranensis; assembly: GCF_000817695.3. Classification (NCBI taxonomy): domain Eukaryota; kingdom Viridiplantae; phylum Streptophyta; class Magnoliopsida; order Fabales; family Fabaceae; genus Arachis; species Arachis duranensis. The sequence goes on from NC_029776.3 coordinate 107,558,282, forward strand.
ACTTCCTCAGGCCCGATATGAATGGACGCATTTGCGTTTACAAGATTTTAAATCTATAAATGAATATAATTCTGCAATTTTTTGAATCACCTCACGAATGAAATTGTGTGGGGAAAAAAATAACTGATCATGATATGTTGTAGAA
>NC_029776.3:107558763-107559771 GCF_000817695.3 Arachis duranensis
ACAAAGAAAGGAATATCGGGCAGAATAAATCAACCGAGGAGAAGTGTTTCCGTTGTGGTGGAAAGGGCCATTGGTCACGTACCTGTCGTACTCCAAGGCACCTAGTCGATCTTTACCAGGCATCTTTGAAAAAGAACGACAAAGGAAAGGAAACAAATTTTGTTTCAAACGATGCTGAGAACTCCACCACTCATTATGATGTATCTGATTTCTTTGAGGACCCTGAAGGAAATATTGGTCATTTGATCAATGATGGAATAGTTTAATATGTGGGATTGTGAAGTATATATGTAAATAAATAATGTAAAAAAAACTTATTGTGAAGTTTTATTTTCTATGTATTTAAGTTTCAAATGTGATGTACATAAATAATGAAATATTAATGAATTTTGAAATTATTAAATGTGTCAAATTTTAAAATAAAATTTCAGTATATGACATTATTTTATGTACAGTGTTTCTTAGAAAAAAATAATTCTGATCAAGTATTCAATTTAACTGTGCATACTACTCATTTTATTATTATTTGTTTTGAAGAGAATGGCAAGGATATGTAATGAAGATGTATGCCTTGCGGATAGTGCAAGTTCGCACACTATTCTCAAAAGTGATATATATTTTACCCATCTTGTGCCAAAAGAGGAATATGTTAACACTATTATTGGATCAGGCAATGTGATAGAAGGCTCCGGAAGAGCTATAATTTTGTTTCCTGGAGGAACAAAATTTATAATAAATAATGCACTATTATCTACCAAGTCTCTGAGAAACTTGTTGAGTTTCAAAGATATTCGCCGAAATGGATATCATGTTGAGACGATGAATGAGGGAAATCATGAGTATTATGTATCACAACTCATGATTCAAATAAGAAAGTTATATTAGAAAAATTACCCTCACTTTCATCTGGGTTGTATTATACCAAGATTAGTGCAATTGAATCACATGCCACTGTAAACCAGAAGTTTACTAGCCCAAATGAATTCATAACTTGGCACGACCGATTGG